>NC_056741.1:731508897-731661397 GCF_019279795.1 Protopterus annectens | reverse complement strand
ATCATGCTTTGGGGTTGCTTTTCTTTAGCTGGAACTGGGGCTTTAGTCAAGTTGGAGGGAATTATGAACAGTTCCAAATACCAGACACTTTTGGCCCGAAACTTTCAGGCATCTGCTAGAAAGATGAAGATGAAGAGGAATTTCACCTTTCAACACGACAATGACCCCGAGCATGCACCCAGATCAACAAAAGAATGGCTTCACCAGAAGAAAATTAAAGTTTTGGAATGGCCTAGCCAGAGTCCAGACCTAAATCCAATAGAAAATCTGTGGGGTGACCTGAAGAGAGCTGTGTACAAGAGATGCCCTCGCAATTTGACAGATTTGGAGCATTTTTGCAAGGCAGAGTGGGCAAATATTGCCAAGTCAAGGTGTGCCATGCTGATAGACTCCTACCCAAGAAGACTGAATGCTGTAATTAAATCAAAAGGTGCTTCAACAAAGTATTAGTTTAAGGGTGTGCACACTTATGCAACCAGTTTATTGTATGTTTTTTACTTTTTATATTTTTCCCCTAACAGATTTGTTTTTCAATTGAATTCTACAGGTTATAGGTCACATTACAGGTGGGAAAAGTTTTGAAATGATTTATTGTGGTCTTATTTTTTTTATATCACAAAAATCTGGCATTTTAACAGGGGTGTGTACACTTTTTATATCCACTGTTGTTGTTGTGACTTTCGGCTTTTCCCGGTTAGGGGTCGCCACAGCAGAACTCCGGTCCGCTAATGATTGGCAGTAGATTTTTACGTGCCGAGTTGCCGGCCCTGACGTACAACCTTCAACGAAGGTACGCCCATTCATGCATGTCTCCACACATAAGACGCTCTAGCTGAGAATCGAACAGAACGTCTTACTGTCAGGCAACAACGCTACTGCAGCACCATATGATTTAACAGGGGATAGAGAAGTATTTATATACACGTTTTCAAGCAAAGATCCTCATTATACCTCTGATGAGAACCTTGTCTAGGAGTGAGGAAACTAATAGCTATTCATTTTACTTTCATTAAGAACTTCGATGATTAAGGAACTGCAAACTGGAGTATGTTCCTGATTATATTGCTGGAACCATTTTCATGAAGGTAGCCCATTATATTTTATACACTTTTCCTGTTGAAGATTTCATAGACTGAATCATTATGGCTTGTATTTGCAAGTCATAATATTTGGGCGACATTTTTATCCATTTCAGCATCGGTTCTAAAAGCTGAAACATTATCTGGTAAGTGTGGTGGACTGGACCATGGAGCAGCAAATTTTCGATTCATGAAAACTTCTGTTGTGTTTTCTTTGATACTACCATCAAAACAGAGAACTGTTTATGTTATGAGCAGAACAGTGTAAACAATATCACAGCTGCTGTTCGGCCATTTCTGAGGAAACAATCTAAATAACTTGCAGGATCAGAAGAAAGGGAGAGATATTTAGGTCTTTGTGATTGTTCATGGATGTCATCTGACCGGAACCTGGAGAAGAATTTCTGCAGCTTTATTGGCCTCATCTCTTTTTTTGATGTCTTGGCAAACACTGGAGATCTTTTTCATTCAGTTTGTCCAATCTGATGTATGAGTCCTCGAGCCCCTGCTCAAGTCCGATTTGGCCGATTTAGTGCTCCAGCCTCTAGTCCTGCCAAAAATCTTCACCTTCCATAATGCCCTGCTCCTTCCTGACCAGCTTAGATCTTGTTTGTTGCCTTTCGAAGTCGCAACCTGGTCTCAGCAAAAAAATACTCTCCCTCTTATTTGTTGTTGATCTCTAGAGTAGATAGTTAATTTGTGACCCTTTGGGCTTGTTTCTGTTAGGTATATACCTTCTTGTACAGAGATGGATAGTATTGAGTTTTTCTCTAAGTATTTAAAGTTTGTTGTTCAGCCCTTCCTTTCCTAGCCTTGGCTCCATCTTGCTTCCTTGTTTGCTTCTGCATGTACATTAGTTGGTGCTCTAGCTCTTAAATAGATAGGTTATTCTACTATATTCTTACTTTTTCATTAACTATTAATACTTTATAGTGCTTAATATATAGTATATTATATTTGTCTCTCCCAGAGTCTTGCTTAATTATAAGCTCCTAATAGAAATAAATAATGTTGTGTTTGACTTTTTCTGAGGCATGCTCGGATGTTCTTTGTGTTTCACTGTTGCAGTCATCACACTTGGGTTATCTGCCAGCAGGTAGCCCTCAGTCGACCCGAATGCCAGAGACTTAGTATTTCTGTGTCAGTTGCTGTCGCTCCAGGACTGACATCAAGATGTCAGGGGTATAAAAACAGGCAGCCAACGCCATTACATCAGTCTTTCTTGCCGAGGAGCCCAAAGCAGTAGTAGTTCACACAAGTGTCGGTCAGCCACTACCTGAGTTTTTGTTTCCGAATTGAATTATCCTGAAGTCTTCTAAAGCTAAGTACCCCATTGGGGATCCTTTTTTCTTGCTCTAACCGATATCAGAAAAAGTTTACTCTTGTCTTGCCTGTGGAAAGCAAATACCACACCGAGATTTCCATTCTTACTGCGTCACTTGTTTAGGCCCAGACCAGGACGTACCTCGCTGTCGGTTTTGTGCCTTGTTCAATGCCCGAACTATTCATCGCCAGGCCCTTATTGTCACTAAATACTTTCGTTCTCGATCTCCGTATTCTGAAATGGCTTCGTTAATCCGTCTGACTACCGATCTTCTGAAAAAACGTAAGGATAAAGACAGAGCCAGACTGTACAGGTCCAAAGCTGCTGACGACGCTTCCATTAAGCTAGTCGCCAGTTCACTGATAGTGAGGCACTTTTGCAGCCCTTGATGCCTGCTTCAGTAGATTTGCAGGCCTCTGCTGAGCCCCGTTCGGAGTCCAGTGTGCAGCGAGACTCTTCTTCGACTACGGAACCTGCCGATGTCTCTACCTTGGATGGGTCCGGAGCCGCTGAGCAGGCACCGGCTTCTGAGGAAGTTCTTCACACTACCGATGTTTGGCACAAACTGACGACTATTTTTGCGTCTTTAGTTCTGTCTAAAACTACCGAGTTTCTAAGGCCAAGAGTATGCGCTACACTTAAAAAAACAATGGCTAAAGCTCATGCACTTGCTACCTTACCACAACATCAAATGCTTAAAATGGCAGAAGACCTTATTATGCTGATTAGGGGAAGTCAACCTTCCCCTTCTAAGAGAAAAAGAGACCTGTCCCCAGCAGCTTCAACAGACCAAGTATCCAATGACTCTGACTCTGATTCTGATGACATGCCCTTATCTGCTTATGAGGATTCAGATGCAGAGGAATCCATTCTCTCTACCTCTCCTCCAGAGGATTTTTCTTTTGGTGAAACCTTACATACTTTAAGAGAGCATTTCCACTGGGAATGCCAGAACTAACCTCAGTCCAAAAAGAGACTCAGAGAATTTCTAGATTCGCCACAACATAGGCCTTTTGTAGTACCCCCCAGTCCTGGAGGTTGTGGATGATGTCTTTATGGAATCCAGTTTAACTCCTGATACTTTACTCCATGCTCCTAGGAAACCAGACAAGGTACTACAAGAGTACCTGACTCTCTCAAATTCCTTTTCAGAAATCCTACTGCTGACCCAGAGATCATCTCCCAGGGGCCTAAAGGTATCAAAGCAACTACAGCTAAGAATCCCACCCCTTCGGACAGGGATTCCAGAACTTTGGACAGATGGGATAAGAAAGTATGTACCTCTGCACCTCTCGCCATTATGGCTTTGAATTGTCAGTTTCACATGCTGACGTACCAACAACATATTACGGAACTTATTACGTAAAAAATTGCTACCTTTCCAGACTGTGCAGAAAATAAGGAATTGCAAGAGCTTATGCATTCTGCAAGCCAAGTCAGCAAGCATACATTGCAGTGCGGCTTTGACGCCCTAGAAGCATCTTGCATGGCAGCAGTCACTGGTTCTGTACTGAGAAGGCAAGCTTAGCTTAAGGAGCAGACCTTGCCAGACCATGTTAAATCAAATTTATTTAGACGCTCCTTTGAACAAGGACAATCTGTTTGGCTCCAAAGCAGAAGAGGTTCTTAAAAAGATGGAAGAAAAAGCTAAATCTATGCAGACAGTCAAAGAATTCTTGCAAGTACAGCCTCCTAGATTCAGTAGGTATTGCCCCTCGAAACATTGGTTCTTTCCAGCCCCCTCAAGGCCATCTCAAACTAGACCCAGGGGAAACAGACCACCCCAGACTACAATCTCAGGGTATGCAGAGATCTAAGCAATGAAGTGCCTCCACCTCTAAAGCAGGGAGTGCTAAGCCACTCCCTTACGGAACAAATTCCCAATGACTTCTCAACTCCACTCCCACCTCTGCCCAACTGCTTGTGCCCCTAGGAGGAAAACTTGCCCTTCATGCAAAAAACTGGATTTCCATCACCAAAGACCAATGGGTCCTCAACATTGTATCCCAGGGCTACAAATTTTACTTCCATTCACTGCCAACCCCAAAAGGGTTCCCAGACCTTCCTCCAAACCAGTGGGCAGAGGCACAAAGCCAAGTTCAATCCCTGCTCTCTGTAAGTGTAATTCAACCTGTTCCTGCGGAACAGATAAGTCAAGAATTCTATTCCAGACTTTTCCTGGTACTCAGAAAAGAGGGCTCTTGGTGCCCAATCCTAGATCTTTCAATTCTCAATACCTTCCTGGTGGTACCAAAATTCAAAATGCTCACCCTGCAGCAGCTTCTACCTATGCTAGCCAAGGATGCCTGGTTATTCACCCTAAACTTAAAAGAAGCTTATCTGCACATCCCTCTAAGGGAGTCATGCAGGAAATATCTACGCTTCAGGGCAAGATCTATGCATTATCAGTTCTCTGCACTTCCCTTTGGCTTATCCACTGCTCCCAGAGTAAAATGCCTGGCTCCAGCCTTTGCTTACTGCAGACAGAGAAATATCCGAATTTACCCATACTTGGACGACTGCCTGATTCAGGCAGACAGTCAGGAAATGTTGTTGCAGCACCTGACATTTGTAAAAAAAACCTACTAAACCTCCCTGGGGTACACCATCAATGAAAAGAAATCAAAACTACTGCCCAGTCAAAAGATTGTATTCCTGGGAGCAAGCTTGGACACAGCATCCCAGATGTCATTCCTCACTCCAGAAAAACAAGCCTATCTGACAGACTATTTTACTGAAATGGCCAACAGAACCCAGCTATCTGCAAGGAAAATCCTGTAGGCCCTAGAGTTCATGGCTTCATGCGTCCTACTAATTCCATGCGTCAGACTGCATATGAGGAAACTTCAATGGTACTTAAAAAGTCTTTGGTGCCAACATTCTCAGGACCTGGAAACCATCATTCCTATCATACCCTGTCTAAGGACAGAGTTTCTTTGGTGGGCAGCAGCATGCAACTATAAGAAGGGACTGCCCTTTACTCAACCTCATGCCACCCAGACCCTAACCACAGACGCATCAGACTATGGGGGTGGGGGGTGGCACATGAATGGCAATTGCATTCAGGGCCACTGGAGCCCAAGTCAAATTCATCTGCACATCAACCAAAAAGAGATGCTAGCTGTGCAGCACGCTCTGACAGTTTTCGGATCCCTACTCTCACCAGGATACCAGCTAATAAAACAGACAACACCACAGTTATGTGGTACATCAACAAGCAGGGGGGATCCCACTCTTACCTACTCTGCAAGCTAGCCCATGGCCCTGTAGAACACGGCCTTGGAAATGCAGCTGCCAGGCAAACAAAACTCACTGGTAAACAACTTAAGTAGGAATCTCCTAGACCCACATGAGTGGCAATTAGAGCCCAGCACCTTCAACCTTTTGATTCAGAAATGGGGGACCCCAGAGGTGGATCTCTCTGCATCCCCCTGCAATCATCAGCTCAGCAAATTCTGCACCAGGACTCCTCTCAGCAGGGCCTGGAAAGTGGATGCCCTATCCTTCCAGTGGGTTCTCTCAATCTATGCCTTTCCCCCTCTACCCCTTCTCTCAAGAGTATTGCTCAAGATAAGACAGGATAGACCAAGGACATTTCTGATTGCTGCAGACTGGCCACGTCAGCACTGGTACCCACTCATGTGCAGCCTGTCATCGGTGCCACCCTGGCACCTACACCAGAACCCAACCCTGCTCTCTCAGCAGGGGGGGGGGTGACAGATCTTGCATCCGCAACTGTAAACCCTAAATCTTGCAGCCTGGCATATTCCTTGAATTCTCCCCCAGTAACCAGCCTAAGCAAGCAGGTGCTGGACGTCATTCTTAAAGCTAGAAGACCCAGTACTAGGAAATCCTATGCTGATAAGTGGAAAAGGTACTGCTCCTGGGTTCAGTCTAAAGGAGAGGACACAGCTCTGCCATCCCTAGCTCTAATCCTGGATTACTTAGCAGATCTACTCCACAGAGACATGTCCTTCTCCTCCATTAAGATCCATGCCTCTGCCATTTTGGCTCATTACAACACTGAGCCACCTCTCTTCTCTCACCCTCTTATCAAACAGTTCCTGAGAGGGGCAAACAACTTAAGGCCACCAAGGAGAGCACACCCCCCTGCTTGGGACCTTAACTTTGTACTGGAAAAGCTCACCCCCCCTCCCATTTGAGCCTGCAGCATTAGTAGAGATAAAATTCCTCTCTTGGAAAACAGCCTTGTTTCTGGCCTTCACTTCAGCTAGAAGAGTGTGTGAGCTACAAGCACTGATAGCTGTGGAACCCCTCATTATTTTCCATGCTGACAGGGTTTCCGTCAGGACTAACCCTTCCTTTATGCCTAAAGTGGTGTCCACTGTGGCCCTCAACCAATCTAGCCATTTGCCAACTTTCTTCCCTTATCCTCAAAATAAAGGGGAAAGGATCCTGCAGTCCTTGGACGTGCACAGACAGCTCAGATTCTATCTTGATAGGACTAAGCCCTTCAGGAAATCTGACCAGTTACTAGTCAGCTTTGCACCAGGGGCAAAGGGCAAGGCCATTTCAAAACAAACAATTTCCAAATGGATAGCACACTGCATCCATTTCTGCTACAAGCACCATATGAAACCAACCCCTCAGGAGGTCAGAACACATTCCACTAGGGCAACTTCTACCTCTACAGCATTCCTCAGAGGAGTCCCTACCAAGGACATCCTGGAAGCTGCTACCTGGAGTTCTGTACACATCTTCACCAGGCATTACCACCTGACTGTCTTTTCCAAATTCAGGACGGGTTTTCAACAGCAGTCCTGCAAGGCATACTAGCCAGCCCCAACTCTTCTTGACTGCCTCCAACCTTCTTCGGCTTTGGGAATCTACCCAAGTGTGATGACTGCAACAATGAAACACAAAGAATATAGTGCAGTTGTGTACACTTACCATAAATGTAGATGTTCGAGTGTATTCACTGTTGCAGTCCTGGTTTCTCTTCCACCAGCCCCCTTATCTCTCTCCTCTCTGTGTCTATTACTCACCCCTTTCAGGGGTATTGGTATTTACGTTTTACTGGTGGTATTTTCCTCACCATAACTCCCTATTTCGGTGGCTCCTGACATTTGGGGCAAGAAAAACTAATGTAACAGTGTCGGCTGCCTGGTTTTATACCCCTGACGACCTGACATCAGTCCTGGAGTGACAGCAACCGACTCAGAAGTATTAAGTCTCTGGTATTCGGGCCTACTGAGGGCTAACTGCAGGCAGATAACCCAAGTGTGATGACTGCAACAGTGAATACACTCTAACATCTACATTTATGGTAAGTGTACATAACTGTGCTTTCTTAGTATTAATAAAGTTTAACAGAGTCTTCTATTGACTCTGAATTTGTTTAGTTCTTAGTGCTGAGAAGTGTGTAACAGTATATATACTTCTATTCATGTGCTGCAATATTCATAACATGAGGGAGTCTACCCCCGGCTGACTCGTATGTTCTGACGCACGCTCGATTCTTATTATTAATATAACAGATAATGTTCATCGTGTTTCACTGTTGCAGTCATTAATCTTGGGTTATCCTGCTGGCAGGCTTCCCTCAGTCGGCCAGAATTCCAAAGGCTAGGTCTGGTGTCGGTTGCTGTCGCCTCTTCCCTGACGTCAGTGCGCCAGGGGTATAAAAAATGCAGCCGGCGCCATTTTCTTCAGTCTTTCATGCCGCGCGGTGTCCGAAGCAAAAGCAGTTCGCAAGTGTCGGTCAGCCGACTCCTGAGATTTTCAAATCCGAACTTCAGAACCGAAGTCTTCATTAAAGCTAAGTACCCCGTTGGGGAAACTTTTTTCTTGCTCCAGACCGATGTCAGAAAAAGTTAACAATTGTATTTCTTGTGGGAAGCAAATACCTCATAAGGAATTTCACTCTTACTGTATTCCTTGCCTAGGCCCTGATCACAACGTTGCTAGTTGTCAGTTTTGTGCTAGATTTAACCAAGCGGTGGTTCGATTTTGCATTTCATTACTTTGGCCAAAGATTTAATTATATAATGCCGTCAGAACAGCCGACAACTGGAGTTTACAAAAAACACAAGGACAAGGATCGGTATCCGAGGTCCAAAACCGACAACGAAGTATCTACTAGGCCAGTCGCCGGTTCGCCAGTTCTCAGTGAGGTGCTTTCGCGGCCCCTGGTGCCTGCTACCTCAGAGCCACAGGCCGCTACAGACTCCCACGTGGAGCCGACTAGGCCTCTGGATACTGAAGGTACTGGACACTCGGAAATCACTCCCTCAGATGGGTCCGGAGCCGCTGAGCAGGCATCAGCTTCTGAGGGCGTCTTTAGACCTACACAACTATATATTAAGCCATCTTCAGCTTCAAAGACAAAGACTAAAGCAGCTCTAAAGACAAAGAAACAAGTACAGCATTCTCCTACTCAGACTTCCATGCCTAAAAAACAGATGCTCAAAATGGCCGAAGACCTAATTACTTTGATCAGGGGCTCCCATCCCCCTCCTGATAAGAGGCCTAGGCAGGAGACTGAGTATGATTCTTCTGATCAGGTATCTATTTCCTCTGATTCCTCTTCTGAACAGGATTACTCCATGCTTCCCTATGAGGATTCTGATGCTGAAGAATCCATTCCTTCAGCCTCTCCTCCTGATAATTATTCTTTTGGGGAAACACTGCATACTATGAGGGAGCATTTCCACTGGGAGAGCCAAGATTATTCTGAATCTAAGAAAAGGCTCAGAGACTTTCTGCTTCTTCCTCAGCACAGACCCCTTGCTATTCCACCTGTTCTAGACATTGTAGATGATGTATTTTCAGAGTCCGGTCTTTCCCCTAACTCTTTACCTCCTGAATCTGCTAAGCCCGATGGATACTACAGGGTCCCGGATTCTCATAAATTCCTATATAAAAACCCCACTGCTGACCCAGAAACTATATCTCAGGGTCCCAAGGGAGTTAAAGCTTCCACTGCAAAAAAAACTTGTCCCCTCTGATAGGGATTCTAGGGCTCTAGACAGATGGGGGAAAAAGTTTACACTTCTGCCACCCTGGCTGTAAGGGCTTTAAATTGTCAGTTTCATATGCTTAAATATCAGCAATATTTAATGTCACTACTTAAGCAGAAAATGTTGACAAATACTGAATGTTCAGAGAACAAGGAATTGCAGGATTTATTGCATGCAACTGAATAAGTGGGAAAGCATACTTTGCAATGTGGTTATGATTCACTGGAGGCCTCTTGCAGGGCCGCTGTTACAGGTTCTGTTATTAGAAGGTATGCTTGGTTAAAGGAAAAGAATCTGCCTGATCATGTTAAAACAAAATTATTAGATGCACCATTACAGCATGATACTTTGTTTGGTAATAAAGCAGAAGAGGTGTTGAAAGAAATGGAGGATAAAGCAAAATACATGCAGTCAAGGATTTCTTACAGGTACAGCCACCCAGGTTTAGCAGGAACTGGCCTTCTAAAAATTGGTCCTTTCCAGTCTCAGATAGACCACAACGAGGCAGATACAGGCGTCCCAGAGGCAGATCTCAGCCCCAAGGCACATACAGGCCTAAACAATGGGGTGCTCCTACCTCCAAAAGCGGAGAAGACACATCACAACCGTACAGGAAACAGTCCCAATGATTTTCCTCTACCAGTTCCAAGCAGTTTTCTTTTGACAGCCCCCTTAGGGGGAAAACTAGCACTTTTTTCATCAAATTGGTAAATGGTTACCCAAGACAAAATGGGTCCTGAACTTAGTGTCCCAAGGCTACAGGTTCCATTTTCACACTCTACCAAGGTCAAAGGGCATGCCAGACCAGTCACATAATCAATAGGCAGAGGCACAAAAGCAAATTACAGCACTCATGGACACGAGGGCCATCCAGCAAGTACACAACAAGAGCAGGGGCAAGGATTTTACTCCAGACTTTCCTAGTACCCAGGAAGGAGAAAATCTGGAGACCAATTCTGGACCGATCTATATTAAATACGTTTCTGGAAGTTCCAAAATTCAAGATTTTGACTCTACAGTAGCTACTGCTCATGCTGGGCAAAAGGGCTTGGCTCGTAACTGGACCTGAAAGAGGCATACCTGCATGTCCCAATCAGACAATCTTGCAGAAGATACCTCAGATTCATAGCTGGCTCAATGCATTGCCAAATGTCCTTCAAGGATGCATCTGCAGTCCTTACAAATGAGTTGTCCTGTCGTCAGGCAGCCCTTCGGTCGGCCGGATTCCAAAGTCTGGGTCTGGCCTCGGCTGGTGTCGCACTTCACCCGACGTCATAGCTGCAGTTCTTCGGGTATAAAGGCATCAGCCGATGCCATTTTCCTCAGTCTTTCTTGCCGTGGCCCAAGCAGAAGCTGTTCGCAAGTGCGGTTGGTCAGAACCAGAGATTACTACTACAAGTACCGAAGACTTCTAAAAGCTAAGTACCCCGTTGGGGACTCTTTCTTGCCTCAGCCGATGTCAGAAAAAGTGAATAACTGTTTAACTTGTGGGAAACAAATACCTCATAAAGATTTCCACTCTTACTGCTTACCTTGCTTAGGCCCAGACCACGACGTAGCAGCTTGTCTAGCCTGTGCTTCTTTCAACCGACGGACACTTAGACGTCGGTCGGAATTTGCTGAAGAGTTTTTCGGCTCCGATTTCGCTTACATTATGCCGTCGGATACTCCGACTACGCAAATTTCTAAAAAACGCAAGGAAAAGGACCAACACTCGCGGTCCGCGGTTTCGGCCGAAACCGCGGTTAAGCCAACCGCGAGTGTCTCGGTTTCGGCTGAAACTGAGTCCACAGTTCTTCCTTCGGCCGAAAGCTTGCCAATTACCGAGGCTTCATCCAGCCAGGCTGAATCTGCTACTGAAATCACACCTGCTCTTGCAGGTTCGCAGGATTTATCTGATACTATCCCTTTGGATATTTCTACCCCTGCACGTGGAGCTGCTAGGCCTCCTGCATCCATGTCGATTAAGGCCTTTGCCAGGGCTAAAGCAGCTAAAACTACCAAAACTGTGCCTGCTAAGACCCCCTCTCACAGGCCTAGCTCTAGTTCACAAATGCTTAGTCTAGCAGAGGATCTCATTTCTTTAATCCGGGGATCCCAACCACATCCAGACAGGGCCTCTCACCCACCTCCAGAGAAGAGGATTAGAGTAGAGCCCCTGAGCCAGTTTCTTCAGATGGCTCCTCTGATGAATCAGATAATTCAAACCCTCCAGAAGGCCCCTTCTCTCCTTATGAGGACTCTGATGCAGAAGACTCCATTCCTTCTGCCTCTCCGCCTGAGGAATTTTCTTTTGGGGAAACCTTGCATGCTATGAGGGAACAATTTCAATGGCAGGGCCAGGATTTTTCAGACTCTAGGAAAAGGCTTAGAACCTTTTTGCATTTGCCACAGCATAGGCCTTTAGCCATTCCTCCAGTACTTACTGTTGTGGATGATGCTTTTAATGATGCTTGTACTGCTCCTGATTCTCTTCCTCCGGCCCCTGCTAAGCCCGATAGGTACTACAGGGTTCCGGACACACATTAACATTTGTATAAGGCCCCTTTTGCAGATCCCGAAACTATCTCCCAGGGACCCAAGGCTGTAGCAGCTTCTTCTACCAAAAACCCCCTCCCCTCTGAAAGGGAATCTAGATCCTTAGAGAGATGGGGTAAAAAAGTTTACACTTCTGCTACTCTTTCAGCTAGGGCTTTGAACTGTCAATTCCACATGATTCAGTATCAGGAATTTATGTTAGACCAATTAACTAAAAATCTGTCCTTGGATGAACCATTAGACAAAAAATCTGTACAGGAAATGGTACATAACATTCAGCAGGTCAGTAATCATTCCTTAAAATGCGGCTATGATGCACTGGAGGCTTCCTTTAGATCAGCCATGACTGGCACATCAGAAGACATGCATGGTTAAAAGAGCAGTCCTTACCAGACCATGTTAAATCAAAGCTCCTAGATGCTCCCATGGATAAGCTCAATTTGTTTGGCTCCCCTGCGTAGCAGGTGCTGAAGAAGGTGGAAGATAAAGCAAAATTTGTCCAGACAGTCAAGGATTTCTTGCAGGTCCAGCCTCCAAGGTTTAGCAGGAACTGGCCTTCCAAGAATTGGTCCTTTCCAGACACCGCCAGAGCTCCGAGAGGCAGGAATAGGCGCTCAAGAGGCAGGGGTCAATCCAGAGGTGCCTACAGGGGACATCAGTGGCAGGCTAACAACCAACGAGGTACAGCCACAGATCCAGCCACCACCACTTCCACAGGACAATCACAGTGACTTGGCTCTAGCACCGCCTACCAGGGAACAACTAGAGGCACCCTTAGGCGGGAAGCTAGCCTTATTTTCAGTAAACTGGCATTACATCACAGGAGACAAATGGATTTTACAGACAATAGACCAAGGTTACAGGTTTCACTTCCATACTCTACCAAGGAAGAGAGGAATGCCAAACCTACCTCCAAATCAGAAGACAGAAGCTCTAGAACAAATAACTCACTAAGGATGAGAGCTGTAGAAAGGGTACCATCTATGGAACAAGGGCAAGGATTTTACTCCAGACTCTTCCTGGTACCAAGAAAAGAAAACCAATGGAGACCTATTCTCGACCTGTCCGCTTTAAACACATACCTCATTGTTCCAAAATTCAAAATGTTGACCTTACAGCAGCTTCTTCCCATGCTGGGCAAGGAGTCTTGGCTGGTAACTCTAGATCTCAAGGAGGCATACCTGCACGTCCCCATACGACCAAATTGCAGAAGATACCTCAGATTTCTTGCAGGATCAGAGCATTATCAATTCTCAGCATTGCCCTTTGGCTTATCTACTGCGCCCAGAGTATTCACGAAATGCCTGGCATCAGTAATTGCTCATTGCAGGCTTCAGGGAATTCAAATTTACCCTTACCTGGACGACTGCCTGTTACAAGCGGACAACAACATCAAATTAACAAAAGATTTGGAAAGGGTCATTCAGCTACTACAAGCCCTGGGATACACAGTCAATATAAAAAAGTCAAGGCTGATACCATCCCAAAGGATAACCTTCTTGGGTGCAGATTTGGACACAACAAAACAAATGGCATTCCTGACAGTAGAAAAACAGGAACAACTCCCTTTCTACTTCATGGCATTAACAAAGCAGAACCAGCTAACAGCAAGAAAAGTCCTGCAAGCTCTCGGTTACATGGCATCCTGCATAATATTAATTCCACATGCCAGACTACATATGAGAAAGTTACAGTGGTACCTAAGGAATTTATGGTCTCAGCACAAGCACAGCCTAGAAACCCAAATTACCATAATTCCATGCCTGAAACAAGAATTCCAATGGTGGGCCCAGGCCTGTCAATCAAACAAGGGACTGCCCTTCCACAGCACTCAACCAAGCCAGACCATCACAACAGACGCCTCAGACCTCGGTTGGGGGGAACACATGCTGGACAAGTGCATACAAGGCTTATGGACTCAAGACCAGCTGCACCTACACATAAATCAAAAGGAAATGCTGGCAGTAAAACTGGCAATTCAGGCATTCAGACCATTTCTTCAACAGGGTCAACTGCTGATAAGGACGGACAACACCACAGTTATGTGGTACATCAACAAACAGGGAGGCACACATTCATACCCTCTATGCCGGATGGCAATGGACCTCTGGAATGTGGCACTGAGCTTCAACATTCAGCTACAAGCAATTTTTGTGCCAGGAAAAGAAAATATACTAGCAGACATCCTAAGCAGAACTACCACGGATGCCCACGAATGGATGCTGCATCCGGACATCTTCAAAACCATTACAGGGAAATGGGGACTGCCAGAAATAGACTTACTTGCATCCCCACACAATCACCAACTGAAAAAATTCTGCACAAGGACGTACCACCCACTTGCTTGGAAAGTGGACTCCCTATCTTTCAGTTGGACAAACCTGACAGCATATGCATTCCCACCTCTTCCTTTGATGCACAAGGTGCTACTGAAGATCAAAGAAGACCGTCCAAGGATCATCCTGATAGCTCCAGACTGGCCAAGGCAACATTGGTACCCATTACTGAGGAGTATGTCTCGGGACAAATATGGCCTCTGCCCCTAGTTCCCTTGTTGTTAACACAGAACAACTTCAAAACCCTGCATCCAAACCTGAAAACACTGCAGCTGACTGCCTGGAACATTGCATAAGACCAAATAACCCAGATTTATCTCAAAGGGTTAAAGACATTATCTTGGAGGCTCGCAGACCCTCAACAAGAAAAACTTATTCAGCAAAATGGAAAAGATATTTCATTTGGAGTACTGCAAAAGGAGAGAATGTGTCACTGGTAAACATAGCTAACATCCTGGAATACTTGGCAGAGCTCTTCCACAATGGCCTGTCCTATTCTTCCATTAAGATTCATGCATCAGCTATTTCAGCAGAATACAACTTGGATCCTCCAGTCTTCTCACATCCTCTGCTCAGGCAGTTTCTGAGAGGGATTAAAAATGTAAAGCCACCCAGGAAGCCGCCATTGCCAGCATGGGACTTGAACTTTGTGCTAGAAAAGTTGACACTCCCTCCTTTCGAGCCAGCAGCAACAGCAGAATTACAGTACTTATCATGGAAAACTGTTTTCCTGCTTGCAATCACTTCAGCAAGAAGGGTATCTGAGCTACAGGCATTAATGGCAGTACAGCCCTTCCTGATCTTCCATCAAGATAGAGTGTCCATGAGAACAAATCCTACTTTTATGCCAAAGGTGGTCTCCAGGGTATCTTTAAATCAAGCTATCCACCTACCTACATTCTTCCCCAACCCACAAAACAGGGAGAAAGACTTCTGCATACCTTGGATGTACATAGACAATTACGTTACTACCTGGACAGGACCAAGAGCAATAGAAAAACTGACCAGCTACTGGTAGCATATGCAACAGGAATGGAAGGAAAAGCAATTTCAAAACAGACAATCTCTAAGTGGATAGGAAATTGCATTAGATTTTGTTACTCCTACCATGGAAAGAAAACTCCAGAAAACATCAGGCCTCACTCTATAAGGGCTACAGCCACTACCACAGCTTTTTACGAGGAGTGGCTACCAAAGACATTTTAGAGGCTGCTACTTGGAGCTCCGTGCATACATTTGCCAAGCATTATAATTTACCTTTATACTCCAGATCCCGAGCAGGTTTTGCCACTGCTGTTTTGCAAGGGATCTTAACTACACCATAATCTATTTCTCCTCCTCCCCCAGTTTGGCTATGGTATTCTACCCATTTGTAAGGACTGCAGATGCATCCTTGAAGGACATAGTACAGTTTTGTACCTACCGTAAATGTAGATGTCCGATAGGCATGCATCTGCAGTCAGGATTACCCACCCTCCTTCCCCTCTGTGGTACTCCTAGGGTATTTGTCCATCTTGTAGCTAGCTGGGGGAATCTATTATGGTGTATTTGTTTGTATATATGTACATACATGCTTATTTTTTGTTTGCTCTCTACTATTTGGAACCATTTGCATTTATCCAAATTTAGCCTTCCTAGAGGGCACCTGGCATCTGGGGCAAGAAACACTGAGGAAAATGGCGTCGGCTGATGCCTTTATACCCGAAGAACTGCAGCTGTGACGTCGGGTGAAGTGCGATACCAGCTGAGGCCAGACCCAGACTTTGGAATCCGGCCGACCGAAGGGCTGCCTGACGACAGGACAACCCATTTGTAAGGACTGCAGATGCATGCCTATCGGACATCTACATTTATGGTAGGTACAAAACTGTACTTTCTCTGCACTGCCCTTTGGCTTATCTACTGTGCCCATGGTATTCACAAAATGCCTGGCACCAGTAATTGTGTTTTGCAGACAAAAAAGAATTCAAATATATCCCTACTTGGACGACTGCCTAATTCAAGCGGAGAACAAAGACACTCTTCTAAAGCATCTGGCATTTGTAATTGGCCTAGGGTACACAGTAAACAAAAAGAAATCAAAACTAGTGCCCTCTCAAGAGATAATATTCCTGGGTGCAAGCTTAAATACAACTGCCCAGATGGCTTATCTCATGCCAGACAAGCAAAAACAACTGACTACTTACTTCAAGAAATTGGCAACAAAAACCCACTTATCTGCAAGGAAAATCCTGCAGGCCTTGGGTTTCATGGCATCCTGCATTCTGCTAATTCCATATGCCAGACTGCATATGAGGAAACTACAATGGTATCTGAAAAGTGTTTGGACTCAGCATTGCCACAGCCTGGAGACAGTAATTGCACTCATTCCCTGCCTACAACATGAGTTTCGATGGTGGGCAGAAGCCTGTCACCACAACAAGGGTCTGCCATTCAGTTTACCCACAGCCAGACAGACACTGACAACGGATGCATCAGATTATGCCTGGGTGGGGGGGCCCATATGGCAGGAAAATGTATTCAGGGCACATGGCCTGTAAACCAGATGCATCTTCACATCAATCAAAAAGAGATGCTAGCTGTTCAAAATGCCCTGACAGCTTTCAAGGACCTGCTTCATCCAGGCCAGTTACTGATAAGGACAGACAACACTATGGTCATGTGGTACATAAACAAGCAGGGAGGTACACATTCCTACCCCCTCTGCAGTCAAGCAATGACCTTATGGGACACAGCATTGGCCTTTCAAGTTCACCTGCAAGCACAATTCCTGCCAGGAAAAACAAATACTTTGGCAGACGAACTAAGCAGAAACCTCATGGATCCCCACGAATGGAAACTGGATCCACAAGTCTTCAGCATGATAATAAGGAAATGGGGATGCTCAGACATAGATCTATTTGCCTCCCCTCACAACTGTCAATTGCAGAGATTTTGCACAAGGATTTATCACAAGCAAGCATGGGAAGTGGACGCCCTATCATTCAGCTGGAAAAAATCTAACAGTATATGCTTTTCCCCCACTACCTCTCCTCCCCAGAGCACTACTAAAGGTCAGACAAGAGAAGCCAAAAATGATACTGATTGCACCAGACTGGCCATGCCAACACTGGTACCCAATCCTAAAGCGCTTGTCTCAAGGTCCAGCATGGATATTGCCTCAAAATTCTCACTTGCTGACCCAACAAAACAATCCGATCCTGCACAGCCAACTCAGGACCTTAAATCTGGCAGCATGGCAAATAATGTAGCCATTCAGAACACTCCTCTTTCAAAAGCTGTTATGGATGTTATCCTGGAGGCCAGGAGGCCCAGTACCAGAAAATCTTATGCAGAAAAATGGAAGAGATTCTTTGCTTGGAACCAGGGACAAGGCATTGATACGTCTGTATCAAATATTCCTCAGATTTTGCAATACCTAACTGAGATGCTGAACCAAAGGCCTTTCTTTCTCATCAATTAAGATTCATGCCTCTGCCATTTCAGCATATTACAATACGGAACCGCCTATCTTTTCTCATCCTTTAATAAGGCAGTACCTCAGAGGGGCCAAAAACATTAGGCCTCCAAGGAGAGCAGCAATTCCGGCCTGGGACCTCAATTATGTTTTGGAAAAACTCACACTGCCTCCTTTCGAGCCAGCATCAACAGCAGATATAAAATTTTTATCCTGGAAAACATCTCTGCTCTTAGCAATAACCTGTGCAAGGCGAGTCTCGGAGTTACAAGCACTCATGGCTGTGGAACCTTTCATCATTTTTCATCCAGACAGGGTTTCTCTGAGGACAAACCCTACATTTATGCCTAAGGTGGTGTCCAGTGTGGCCCTCAACCAAACCAATTCACTTGCCTACCTTTTACCCAAATCCACAGAACAAGGGTGAGAACATTCTGCATTCTTTGGACATACACAGGCAGTTGCGCTTCTACTTGGACAGAACTAAAGCTTTCAGAAAGACTGAGCAACTTTTAGTGTCATATGCTGCAGGATCACAAGGAAAGGCTATCTCAAAACAGACTATTTCTAAATGGATAGGGCATTACATCCGTTTCTGCTATTTTCAACATGGCAAATCAGTGCCTAAGGTCACTTCAGCCACTTCAGCAGCCTTCCTCAGAGGAGTACCAACCAAAGATATCTTAGAGGCTGCAACTTGGAGACTTGGAGTTCAGTGCACACCTTTACAAAGCACTACCACTTGCCTCTCTAAGTCCAGAGCAGGCTTCGCCACTGCAGTTCTGCAGGGCCTCATAGCCTCTCCTAATCCTATTTAGCCCAGCCACCCATCCTCAGCTTTGGGATTCTACCAAAGAGTAATGACTGCAACAGTGAAACACGATGAATATAGTACAGTTGTGTACCTACCATAAATGTAGATGTTCAAGTGTAGTCACTGTTGCAGTCCAGGTTACCCACCCTCCATCCCCCTTCTCTTTGCTGGAACTTATCTGCACTTCTCTATCCTATACAAACTTTTTGATGTATTTGCTTGTAGATGAAGGAAATGTTATTTTTGTACATGCATTTCATATTGGTATATTTTCAGCCTACCTATTTGGGGCACCTGACATCTGGGGCAAGAAAAACTGAAGAAAATGGCGTCGGCTGCATCTTTTATACCCCTGGTGCACTGACGTCAGGGAAGAGGTGACAGCAACCGACACTAGACCTAGACTTTGGAATTCTGGCCGACTGAGGGTAGCCTGCCAGCAGGATAACCCAAGAGTAATGACTGCAACAGTGAATACACTCGAAAATCTACATTTATGGTAGGTACACAACTGTACTGTCTTCTATTGACTCTGAATTTGTTTAGTTCTTAGTGCAGAGAAGTGTGTAACAGTGTATATACTTCTATTCGTATGCTGCAGTATTCATAACGTGAGGGAGTCTGCACCCAGCTGACTCGTATGTCCAGCCAGTATACAGTAAACTCTCAGTTAACCGGCATCCATGGGGATTGGTAGATGCCAGATAACTGTAGATGTAATGTGATCCTATCTCGCCTACATTCTGTACTGATGGGTTTGGAGCCGATCCTCGGCTCCGACTCTGCACGCTGTACTATAGAACAAAGTCTCTTATTGGCTGAGCTATCCCACATCCCAGGATGCACCACCACTGCTTTCCCAGATCTCGTTTGCCGCTTCTACAGCAAAGACGTGGTCTCGGACTTGGCTGAGCTAAGTGCTTATTTCTTAAAAAATTCTGTCAGAAATTTTTGGCTAATTTACCCAAAAGCTGTTTTAACAGCTATCGTTGTTGTGTGACTGAGATCGAGTTATTTTTGTGGTGAAATTGTCATCAGTTTGAGGGAAAGGATCCCGTTTAAGTTAGAGGGGCCTTGCCCTCGCGCGTGGTTGAAACTTAGTGTGAGTCTTTTTGTGGTATTGTAGCTAGTTTTTGGTCAAGTAATCCCGTTTTCTGTCAGAGGGGTCTTGTCCTCAGTTACGCTTTTCTTTAAGCAAAGATTTTGTTAAAAGATTTTTTCTGTGGTAGTGATTGTGTGTCAACATGTCGAAAGAGCACAGACCATCTGGATTCAAGAAATGCTCTAAATGCAGTTACAAAATGTCCATCACGGACGATCACTCTTTGTGCGTTTATTGTTTAGGCCCTAAGCATCTTCAGGAGTCATGCAGCATTTGTCATGCTTTTTCCTCCCGTGTCCTCCAAGAGAGGAAAAACAAATTGAATTTAAAAAGGCTTATCACCCCTTCCTTTGAGGAGGCTTTATCTTCTTCCTCTTCACCTTCTAAGAAGAAGAAATCGTCTGCTCCGACCAGCCCGTCGGAACCGGCTACAAAGAAATCTCGGCAGGCTTCTCCATTGGCTCCACGGACTTCGGATCCGAGGGTGGAACGGTCTGCCTCAATGCCTCCAGCCTCGACTCCTCTGGCTTCGGAGCCGACGGCTAGAGCTTCGAGAGGCGGGTCACCTTCATCGGCTCCACTGTCTTCGGAGCCGATGAGAGTTGCCCACTCAGACTCTTCCCCTTCGGTGCCGAAGTTCACTTCGTCTCCAAGGGAAATTGCAACGGTTGTGGAGTCTCCCTCGGCATCGATATTTATCGAGACTATTTGGAGCTGGTCCCCCAGTCCTTCGGAACCGGTGGAGAAGTCCACTCGAACTCGTTCAATCTCTTCTCGGTCTTTGAGAATGTCGGATTCAGACATAGACAGGGTACTCCAAAGGCTGTTTCAGTCTCCGGTCTTCCAAAAGTTGGTTTCGGCTCCAGCCCAGTCGGCTCCGGAGCCGGTTGCCCACCCTGTTGTCTTGGTTCCTCCTCCAACAGCTTCGGCACCGTTGGAGTCGGTGCTGGTGGAGCTGGTGGAGGTTTTCAGGTCCGTTCCGACCCTTACTCCAACCCCGCCCTTCGGGTCGGAGTTCAGTACATGGACCTCCTCTGTTGGCCCCGGGGGTGATGCTTCGGGACCGACGTTTTCGGTTCCGAGCCTCCCTCTCGGTGCGTCGGCTGTGGGAGTGCCGTCTACTGTTGTGGCCTTGGGGGTCGGACCTTCCCAGGACTCTGGGGGTCCCGCCTTCAGGGCCATGAGGAGTGCTTTGGCCAAATCTTCTTTGGCCACCTCCACCGTCTCACCGTCACCTTCCCTTGGCATGGAGACTGGTTCCTTTGTAGTCCCCCTGTCTCAAGACAGCGGAGCCCTGGGGCCTGAGGCCACCCCCATCGGGGGTTCCCTCCTTCCTGAAGGTCCCTCCGAAGTGTCTTCGGAGGAACCTCCAAGGAAGAGACAGTGCAAGAGGAAGCACGTCGACTCCCCTGATGAGTCTCACACCTCAGACACCGACCTTGATGATGTGGAGGGGTCCCCCAAGTCGTCCTCGGATGATGTCTCCTTTGCGGACATTTTGGAAATCCTGAAGCAACGAGGCGACTGGCAGTCCAAACCCCCTTCTGCTGAGGAGTCGGTATTCCTCAAGGCCTTCGGGGCTCAGCCCTCTGCCTCCTGGGTGACTCCGCCCTTCGATGAGCTTCTGGATTTGATCTCTCGAAGGGTGTGGGAACACCCGGATTCTGTGGAACCGGTGCCAGCTCGCCCCAAAAAATTTCTTTCAGCACCCCCCGAAAAGGATTTTCTCTCCAAAGGTGTGGCTGTAGATGCCCTGGTGGTGGCATCTGCTACCCAACAAGATGTGGCAGAGGCTTCAACGTCCGTCCATCCTCCTAATAGAGAGTCTAGGAGCATGGATAGGTACGGGAAGCACACCTTTACTTCAGCAGCCTTTACTTTAAGGTCTCTGAATTATCTGACGCACTTCACCAGACTTCAGAGGGATCTGGTCAAGGAACTTTCAGATACCCTCTCTGGTAACTTATCTGAGCAGTTGGCCCAGATGGTTAGCTCTCAGCTGGCTACTCTATCATCGTTGTCGAACTCGTCCATGAGGCTCATTTCATATGCAGCCGAGGGGGCGAGCAGAGCGGCGGGAACAGGTGTTGCTCTACGGAGACAAGCCTGGCTTCGCCTGTGTCATTTTGCGGAAGCCTTCAAGTCTTCCTTTGCCGACGCTCCCTTTGATGGGTCCTCTCTGTTTGGACCCAAGGTAAAGGACACCTTGACTCGCTGTGAACAAGAGGGTAAGACTTTAACTGCCATAGGGGCACGGTTTTCCACTCCCTTCAGGCCTTATCCCAAGGCTAGAAGAGGGGGGAAAATGTGGTTCCGTAAATCTCAAAAGCCTTACTCTTCACAGCAGAGCGATCCCCCTTCTAGAGGCAGAGGAGGGGGAAATTTTTCAGGAAGACGCCGTCCCAGAGGTGGCAGAGGCCCCCGCAACACTGGAGACCGCGAGTCCTTTTGTGGCTCCTCAACCTTCCAGCATCCCTGAAGGATTGCCCGACTGTGCAGCTCCGGAGCCAGTCGGGGGTCATTTTTCGAAGCACCTAAAGGCCTGGGAGAGTATCACTCAGGACCGATGGGTGCTCCGAATCATCGCCGGAGGTTACACCATCCCTTTTTCTCAACCCCCCCCCTCCATCCCAAAAAATCCCGGACCCGCCACCCAGTCAACGGGATCTTGCAGCCAACGAAATCTCAAAGCTGCTTCAAAAAGGAGTCATCCAACCTGTCCCCGCAGGCCAGACCGGATTAGGGACTTACTCAAGATTCTTTTTGGTGCCAAAAAAGACCGGGGACTTGAGGCCCATTTTGGATCTCAGCAAGCTAAATTGATCAGTGAAGAAGTCCAAGTTCTGGATGGTCACCTTGCAATCCATTCTCCCGCTGCTGGAGAAAGGTGTTTGGATGTGCTCCATAGATCTCAAGGACGCCTATTATCACATCCTGATAGATCAGGCGTCCAGGAGACACTTGCGCTTCAGCCTGGGAGACAATCATTTCCAGTTCCGTGCACTGCCCTTTGGTCTCACCACAGCCCCCAGGGTGTTCACCAAATGTTTGGCGGTGGTGACTGCTCACCTGAGAAGTCTAGGATTCCAGGTGTTTCTATACCTAGACGACTGGCTCCTAACTGCCACCTCCAGGCGTCTACTCTTGCAAAACCTAGCTGCAACCATATCTCTAGGCAACTCCCTAGGAATCACCTTCAATTGGACAAAGTCCGTGTTGCTGCCATCTCAGCGCATTCGGTTTATCGGAGTAGAGGTAGACTCAAAGCAAATGTGGGTCTATCTTCCTACAGAGAGGATAGAAACACTACAGTCTCAAGTTCGAGCCTTGCTCCTCAAACGTCGAGCCCCAGCCAGGATGGTCCTACAACTATTAGGTTCCATGTCGGCCACCGTTCTTCTAGTCCCCTTGCAAGGTTACATATGAGGATTCTCCAGTGGCTCCTGTCAGTCCAGTGGTCTTATCAGGATCTCCCTCTCAGTCACCACATTCTGATCACAGAGACGTGCAAACAGGACCTTCGTTGGTGGCTTCTTTCCTCCAACCTGGATCAGGGGCGAACCTTCGTTCCACCACCTCCAGTGGCCACATTGACTACGGACGCCTCCCAGACAGGGTGGGGGGGACATTACCTGGGCAGGTCAGTCCAAGGCAAGTGGCACTCCGACGAGAGTCTCCTCCACATCAACATACTAGAAATGAAGGCGGTGCTTCTATCGCTGCAAGCACTACACAGTTACCTCCCCCAGGGCATGATTGCCATTCAGTCCGACAACATGTCAGTAGTCTGGTACCTGAACAAGCAGGGAGGGACCAGATCCTACCCCCTTTGCAGAGAGACCATGAAGGTATGGGATTGGGCGATTGCAACCAAACATTTTCTGGTAGCAACACACATTCCAGGGATATCCAATGTGATAGCCGACAGACTGAGCAGAACTATTCTCTCCCCTCACGAGTGGTCTCTGAACGACAGAGTGGCAACTCAGATTTTCAGAAGATGGGGAACTCCTTGTTGCGACCTTTTCGCAACCCCCCTCAACACGAAATGCCAACAGTTCTTCTCTCTCACCCCAGTTCCGGGGGAGATTCCCAAGGACGCCCTAGTCCAAGCTTGGCCCACCGGTCTGCTATACGCCTTTCCACTGGTTCCCCTTCTTCCCAAGGTGATCCAGAAGGCGATTTGCTCGGAGAGCAAAATGATTTTAGTGGCCCCATACTGGCCTCGTCAAGTCTGGTTTCCCTTTCTTTGGAAATATGCACTGGACGGTCCATGGTTCCTGGACCAAGTTCCGGATCTCTTGACCCGTCAGTCGGGACAGCTTCATCAGTCCCTCCACTCGTTGAAGTTAACAGCTTGGCTCCTCCTCTTCCGACCATAGTCAGAAACCATGCTTTGGACCCGGAAGTCATACATATCTTGTCCTTGGCCCACAAGACTTCTACTAAGAAAATGTATAGCAGCAAATGGAAGAGATTTGCTATTTGGGCCCAACTCCGGGGATTAGACCCCATAACAGTCCCGGTGTCAGAGGTTCTGAAGTTTTTAGCTTCTCAGTTCAATCAAGGTTGTTCGGTCTCTACCATCAAGGTTCAATTGGCAGGTATTTCCAATTTTCATGAGAGCATAGAACCACCTTTAATGAGCAACAAGTTGTGTAAGGCCTTTATGAAAGGTGCTGGACTGCTACGGCCCCCGATATCTCATCCCGCTCCACTATGGGACCTTAATGTGGTGTTAGGTGCTTTGACCTCTTCCCCCTTTGAACCGGCAGCAACTTGTGACTTAAAATTTCTTTCTTGGAAGACTGCTTTATTAGTTGCAATTACATCAGCCAGGAGAGTTTCGGAACTTCAAGCCCTATGTGTCAAACCACCATACCTGGTTTTTCACAAGGATAGAGTATCCCTCAGACCGAACTCTTCCTTTGTTCCTAAGGTTTGTTCTAGTTTTTGTCTGCAACAATCATTGGAACTTCCAGTTTTCTTCCCAAAGTACTCGAACAGAGCGGAATACATCTTTCACACCTTGGATGTTCACATACAATTACGCTTCTATTTGGATAGGATGCACCAAGCACGGAAAACAGATCAGTTGTTTGTGTCCTTTTCGGACAATAAATTGGGCAAAGCCGTCACGAAAGTCACTATTGCCAAGTGGATCAGAGACTGTATCAGTCATACTTACTTCATTTCTAATAAAGAGCTTACAGCTACAGTGAAAGCTCATTCTACCAGGGCTATGGCTACTTAGGCAGCTTTTCATTCCAAGCTTGCCATTAGTGACATTTGTGCTGCGGCTACGTGGTCTTCTCCTCACACCTTCATTTCTCATTACAAATTGGACGTGGCATCTCGGGGGCGAGCTTCCTTCGGTTCCACAGTTCTCAGAAGTGTTTTCCAGTGAGCCACCCAGGAATCAGGTGCTAGGGACGCTGTCCCATTAGTACAGAATGTAGGCGAGATAGGATCACATTACATCTTTTAGTTATGTACTTACCATAACTTTAGATGTATGGGATCCATCTCGCCTACATTCCTAATAACCCACCCTCCTTCCCCCTGCCTTGGAGATCAGAAGAGACCGGATGGTTCGAGTTCAGCTGTTTCATCTTGAAACACCTGGCAATATTATATCAACAGTCTATGTGTGTGTGCATGTGTGCGGACAAACAAGATCTGGGGAAGCAGTGGTGGTGCATCCTGGGATGTGGGATAGCTCAGCCAATAAGAGACTTCGTTCTGTAGTAGAGCATGCCGAGTCGGAGCCGAGGATCGGCTCCGAACCCATCAGTACAGAATGTAGGCGAGATGGATCCCATACATCTAAAGTTATGGTTAGTACATAACTAAAAGTTTCCAGTTGCTTGAGGGAGTACCTTTTTGGCTAGGCTTGTATAGGCCCTAGAGCCAATAGCCTAGTTACCTACCTATGAACCTATAAATAATTTTCTTGAGTGGCGAAAGACAGGGTATCTTTTTGGCTAGGCTTGTATAGGCCCTAGGGCCAATAGCCTAGTACCTACTTATGAGCCTACCTATGAACCTATAAAAATAAGCCTTACTAATACTGTACCGCATACTGTTTGTTTGATTTGACTTGTTTTCAGGGTGGGGAGAGAGGGAATTTATTCTTATCTTCCTTTTTAAAACTCTAAAAACATAAAGTATTTTTCTGTGGAGAGAAACAAAAAGTGCAGCACATGAAAAGTGTACTGTATTTCTTCTATTTTTTTTTTTTTTTGCCAGTTGCTTGAGTTCCAGTTAACTGAGAGTTTACTGTACAAAAGTCTAATGCTACTGTGAGGTATGTGTGATGCTGCACATCAACTAGCGTACATCATTCATAAAGATACATCTGGTCTAAAGCAGACGTCAGCAGTTACCGATCTCTGAACTTTTCTGTCACCTGTCTCTGGTCATCGCTCGCCAGATAAGTTGTGAACTTTGGTTCAGATAAGTACCCTTTTGGGGGTTTTCTTTAAATTTTGGCTACTATTTTGTGCTGTGATTACATGTCAGCTAGAAAGGACAAGTGCCAGTGTAGAAGGCAGATTCCACATAAGGATTCACACTCTCTGCTTGTTTTGCTTGGGCACAGACCACGACCATACCGCCTGCGCTATCTTTAAGGCTTTTGTACACAAAACCCTTCACAGCCATCTAGCTTCCCTGAAATTATATCTTGAGAATCAGCACCTTAAGTGCCTTGCGCATGATTTGGAGGTGGCATTGGGCCCTTCAGATGAGTCACAACCTAAAAAGGCCAAGAAGTCATGGCCTGATCTTCCGGCTGTTCCCTCTCTTCCAGGCATTCCTCCTGAGGCCGATGTGGGCCCGGAGGCTGTCCTAGAGTCAGTAAACGTCCCTTTGACGGGCACCACAGTTGAAGCCGTGAAGGACCCTACCAACACATCCACAAGGGAATCGCAGACATCTGACTCAGGTGTGTGGGAGGGCTACGGCTTGTAATTACTGAAGGCCCATGTGGCATCACCCAGATCATTGTGTGGGAGGATGTGGCTATGGACATCGTGGAATGCAGGCCAACATCAGGCCCACCCACTTTCCACCACATGGAAGCTCCTAAAAGGAAAAAAGTCAAAACTAAACATGTTTCTCTAGTTCTCCAGACTCGAGCACCAGATTGGTAGGCCTTCTCCAAAGGTCTATTTAATGCCGTTATGGCTCATTGTCCGACCTCGGCTCCTTCTTTCTCTTCACCTGCCTTTCCTCCCTATACTCCCTTAAAAGAGGACCTGTGAGGATATTTCCTCAGATGATGAGGAATCATCACGAGATGAATCCCTAGCTTATTCAACCCAAATTTCTTCCCCCTTGGGTTACGCCTCACCAGAAGGGGAATCTAATGGTACAGATTCTCCTAGGACAATATCTCCTTTGGGGTAACTATTCTGAAAATGAAAGAATTCTTCAAATGGGACTGTTGCCAAGTGTCTGACATACAAAAAACGTACTATGACTTCCTTCAGATGGACTCTCCCTCTCCATCTGCCATTCCTGCTGCCCAACTGGCTTTCTTAGACGTCTTTACAGCTGCCTCTAAATGACCAGACTCCTAGCCTCCAGCTCTGAAGCACCCAGATAGGTTTTATAAGGTGCCTGATGACTCCATATTCCTCTTCAAAGCCCCTCTGCAGACCTAGCTACCATGTCAATTTCTCCAAGCAAGGCATCTGAATTATTGCCTTCTACCTCCTTGCTTCCCTTGGATAAGGAGAGCAAAGTCATGGAGAGATTAGGGAAAAAAGTATCTACCTCTGCTACTTTGGTCTTCAGGGCAATTAATTATAAAACCAATATGGCCAAATATTCCCTAGCACTCTTAGATGCAGGAAAGCTCCTCTCTGAACTCCCTGATTCTCCCAGCAAGGCTAAGCTTTCCTCCATTCCCAGTTCTTCAGCCCAGGTTACAAGGCACTCCATCATGTACAATTATAATGCCGTGCAGGTCTCAGTCAGGGCAGCTGCATCTGGGTCTGTCCTGAGGGAGGTATTCATGACTCAGGTTTCAACCCTTGCCTGATGATATAAAGGCCAAGGTAACGGATGGCCCTCTGGACAACAAAGCCCTGTTTGGAAACTCAGCTGCAGAACTATTTAAATCTCTACAAGATAAGGGCAAGGAGCTCTAAGATCTAAAACAGATCTTTGTTTCCCCTGTCCCCAGGTTCAAGAGGAGCTACCTTACCAAAGCTGTTTTTGTCAGCAAGACAGCTAGGCTACCATCTGCAAAAGGTAAGAGGGGGATTCCAGGAAACAAAACTCTTCAAAGTCTGCTTCCTCTACTGCCACTCAGAAACAGCCCTTTCAGGCTAAGCCTGGTAGTCTGTGACTACCTGCCTCCAGGCCCATCTACTACTTTGTCTCTCTACCTCCCTCTTTCTCTCCCTGCTTGGAATCATATAACCCAGGACTCTTGGGTCCTTTTCATCATCCAACAATGATATTTCATGGTGTGAGAAACTCTTCCCTCCTTCAGAAGTATTCCACAACCACCAAAAGAACAACTGGAATTCTTTTTCCAGGTCATTTCCAGTCTTCTTTCTCAAGGCACTATTCGGGAAGTCCCGCTGTCTCAAGTGGGGAAAGGATTTTACTCTAGGATTTTCCTGATTCCCAGAAAGGATGGCCCCTGTAGGCCCATTCTAGACCTTTCCTATCTAAATATCTTTCACCTTACTTATGCTGACTTTACCCACCTTTCTCCCACTCATACTTCCCAAGACCTTTATAGTGTCATTAGTCATCAAAGATGCCTACCTTCATATCCCCATTCACCTTCGGTTCAGGAAATTTCTTCGCTTTTCTGTTGCTTCCTCACGTTTTCAGTTCTGTGCTTTGCCCTTTGGGCTGTCTATGGCACAGAAGTTCTTCACAAAATGCTTAGCTCCTGCCATAGCCTACTGCAGACTACAGGGTATAGGGATTTTTCCTTACCTAGATGATTTTCTCATCCAGGCTCTGTCCTCAGACATCCTTCAGGAGAATCTGTCCTTCATGGTGTCTCTCCCGGACAGTGTAGGTTTCACAATAAACTATCAGAAGTCTACTCTGACCCCTTCCCAAGACCACGTTTTTCTTCGCTGCAGGATTCAGACAGGATGCTAGCCTCCTTTCCTCAAGAAAAGGTCCTGTCCTTTTCCAGGACCTCCTGCCCCTTTAGTCTCTGACTGCCAGGGACTTTCTACACCTCCTGAGGTTCATGGCCTCAACAGTTCCCATGCTCCATTTAGCCAAGTTACACATGAGAAAACTCCAGTGGTTCTTGAGGACAGTTTGGATACAACACTCCTACCCTCTGGACTTTATCCCACTCCTACCCTGCTTGAATAGGGAGTTAAACTGGTGGATACTTCAGGCTGCAAGGAATCCAGGCAGGGTTGCCAGTTTTCTGACTGGCCAGGTAGGGACAAACAAAGTGAAGACTAGGGAAAAAAAAAAAAAAAAAGGTCTTCCATGCTAGGTTCTTTAATGCGGAACATCAGAGTTCCGCATTAAACAAAAGTAGCTCTGTGTTTATTTTTTATTTCATTGGCCCAGGCCAATCAAAAATAAATAAACACTGAGCTGCTTCTGTTTAATGCGAAACATTGCAGTTCCGCATTAAACAGAAGCAGCTCTGTTTTGCGATTTTTTGATTGGCCCGTATACCGGTATACGGGCCAATCAAAAATTGCTAAACACGGAGCTACTTCTGTTTAATGCGGAACTGCAATGTGTTCTGCATTAAACACAAGAAGCTCTGTGTTTAGCGATTTCTGATTGGCCCGTATGCCGATATACGGGCCAATCAAAAAAAAAAACCAAAGCGGAGGCTGCCCGGGATTTAAACTGGCAGTGTGGGACTCTGGATCAGGCTGCTGATCTCGGGGCAGTCCCGCCCAAATAGGGACGTCTGGCAACCCTGAATCCAGGTCTACCCTTACAACCATCTCTTCCCACTCAGGAACTGTACACGGATGTGTCAGATGTAGGATGGGGTGCAGCACTGGAATCCTGGAAGGTCAGAGATGTCTGGTTCACCAACCCAAAGATAGGAGCACATCAACATAAAGGAAATGAGGGCCTTGATTTTTGCCCTCCAAATCTTCAAGCCTGTGCTTTCCCCAGAGGTCCTAAGGTGGTTCACAGACAACACTACGGTCTTCTAGTATGTCAACAAACAGGGGGTGGACAAAGTCTTATCTCCTGTGCAGACTGGCTGTACAGGCCTGGGAGTTAGCCTTGCAGAGTCATGTCTCTCTCCAAGCTGTCTACATTCCCTCAACTCAGAATTTTGTGGCAGACGCACAGAAGGTCTGTGACTTAGTCTCAAGAATCGATGTTACTCAGGGATTGATGGGGTATACCTCAGATACATCTATTTGCCTCACCCATGAACAGACAACTTCCCAAATCTTGTGCCAGGATCCCACATCCTTTGGCATGGAAGGTGGGCACTCTATCCTTTTCTTGGAAGGGGATGTTTCTGTATGCTTTCCCCCTTTCCACTTCTCTAAAATGTCCTGCTGAAAATCCAGCGGGAACAACCAAAATCTTGCTGGTGACCCCCTTTTAGCCAAGACAGCATTCATTCCTCCTTCTGCTGCATTTAGCCAAGGGCAATCACCACAAGTTACCCCACAGGACGGACCAACTCACACAGGACAAAGGGAACTCTAGTACATGCACAGATGTCAACTCTAAACCTAATTGTGTGGGTGATAGGATTTTGATTCCCTTCAGACACCTTTTTTCTGAGGATGTGCTTCATGTTCTACAGGAGGCCAGAAAACCCACAACTAGGAAATCCTACATTTCCAAAAGGAAGAGGTTTTCCATCTGGTGTCTCAAAACAGATTTGCAACCATTGTTAGGATAAAACCACTGGGACATCTACTATCTGTGTGAATTGATGGAGTGGTCCGTCTTACTCTTCAGTTAAAGCCTTTCTGCTATCTCTGCATGTCTGCCTGTGTCTCCACCTTTAGCTTCTAGGTTGAAAGTTAAACTGTTCTTAAAAGGGCGTCCTTCACATCAGACAACCAAAGAAACCAGTTTCTCCTCCTTGGGGTCTCAATTTCGTTTTGGAGAACATTACCCTGGCACCATTTGAGCCAGCAAGTTCCTCTTCTCTGCAAAACTGCACCTGGAAAACAATTCTTCTCGTGGCAATTACTTCTGCCATACGGGTTTCTGAGTTACAAGCTCTGATATATACTTCCTCCTTCACAGTCTTCCACAGGGATAGGGTCTCTTTATGCACTAACCCCTCCTTTATGCCCAAGGTGGTTAATGAGTTGTCTCTCAATCAGTCTATCAACCTTCCAACCTCCCCCCCCCCAATCCTTCAGTGAGAGGATTCTACGTACTTTAGACATGCACAGGCAATTCAGATACTGCCTGAACAAAACTAATCCTATGGGTAAGTCTGAAAGCCTATTTGTTTATCACCCAAGGGCCCTGGGTCAACCTGTTTCCAAGCGGACTATCTCCTCATGGATTTCTAAAGCTACTTCTTTCTGTTATTTAGCCAAATAGTAAGAATCTCTCTTCTCTTGTGAGGGCACATTCCACTAGGGCAGTTAACTCCTCTGAAGTCTTCTTTAAAGGCTTAGACACTTGCTTTATCCTGGAGGCAGCTACCTGTTCACACATTTACTAAACACTATAAACTAGATGTTGTCTCAAGGTCCAGAGCTGAGTTTGCCAGAGTTATTCTGCATGGTTTTGTGGAAAGTGCTTCTGCTTCTCTGCCAAATTCTTCCTCTGCATGAGCTTTGGCACTCTCCTTCATGTTATGAATATTGCAGGTTATGAACAGAAGGACATAGAATAGTTGTGTAAAATCTTACCATAACCTTAGATGTTCTTCTCTTCTATATGCTGTTGCTACTTTTTCGCTGCTTATGTTTATTCCCACAATCATGGTGTTACTGCGACAATAGGGCTCTCTCATATGTTTTGAAGCGGTCTACTGTTATTTATATTACTTATGAATGCAGACAGGGATTTGCCTAGTCGTTGTTGGCTGTAAACTGCAGAATACTTGTATCGCTACTGTATTACATTATAGAAACTGTTCAATAGTGAAATGCCTATGTCGCAGATAGCGTCAGTGCTTATGCTAACTTCGTAAAGCTGCAGATAGTACACGAGTTGTAGGCGTCAGTACGGCGTCCTTTACCTACCTCTACATAATAATTAGTTTAAGAGTGTATTCTGGGGTTGTCTCTAGTTAGTAGTGAATTACAGTTTATCATTGGTTGCATAATAGCGTTTACAAGACTCACTAGCTAAACTACCATAGTCACGCTAAAACGTGAACAGTATACTGTAAGTCTGGGGAGGGAGTGTATAAATGTGCAACTTGGGCCTTGCTAACCACTCGCCCATTAACTCTAGTGTTAGACTGTGTACAATTACTACTGCTGTAAAGATGGATGGTGCCTTACAACTGTAACTAAACTATACAGGCTGAGAATAACCCTTTCTGCTTAGAGTGTTTAGCAACATTATTTGAATATTGTAATTGCTTCTTTGTTTCTGTATACAACTTAAATTGCCTAAATAATCACTAAGCTTTATTTTGCCACATTAAACTATGTCTCTTGCTATTGTTTAATCCTAGGTAGCCCCCCACCACTACCACACACCGCGTGACACCTGGACCCCAAACGCTGCCCTAAGGACTCCAATCTGGTGCGAATGCACTAACCTGAGCATCTCATCTGGAACAAAGACTCCTCTATTAAAAAGACAATTCAGGGTAAAAAATTATATCCTGTAGCCTAACATTATCAGGAAAGCGTCCCGCTGGCAGGAACCAGTCAGTACCTCCACCCTATTTAGCAGCATATGCTGCATAAACAAATAACTGTGAATTCCATTTCTAGCAAAGTAGCAGCTTGAAAAGTAATCTAACAGTACTCACTACCAGCTGCCTTTAAGACCCTGTGAACTCCTGGTGGTGTATTCCCCGCTCCGCTTCGCCCTCGCTTCGCTCCCCACCCTGCCCCCATATCCCACCCGCCCCCACTACCTCTACATTTATTAAGTCAAATAGCCCCTCCCACTACCCTCCACCTATTACAACCGCCCCCAATTTGCTACTACTCCTCCCATGCTCTCAGCCTTACTCTCTCACCAAGTAAAGTCTTCCAGCCCTCCCACCTCGACTTCCTCTTCCTTAGGACATCATGGGCAAACTTACATTTAGCATAACCCCTCTCATAGCAATATACCTACTTATTCCCTACTACTTAACTAGATATGAAAACCAAACTCTACTGAAAATCCCCTTCCCAAAGGGACACACTTCCACCCATCCAAACCTATCCTCTCTAGTTATCTTTACTTCTCTATACCCTGACAACAGGCTAAGCTCCAAAATGGTGCATCTTACCCTCTACCACCCTAAGATATCAACCAATAGAGCCTATCCCAAACTGCTCTGTAAACTTCAAAGATTCTTAGACCACCTGAAAAAATGTATTACCACATACGGTGATATCCACCTCAACCCAGGTCCTACCAAGATCCTGGACTCAAACACCTCCAAACTCACCCGTACTTCTACAGGCTCCCTGCTCATATTCCATCTCAACTTAAGAAGCTTAAATAATAAAGTTCACAACCTACACGCTATCTTAGCTACCCACTCCCCTGACATTATATGCTTATCGGAAATATGGTTAAAACCCTCCACCAAGGACGAAGAGATAATCCCACCTGGGTATAATATCCACAGGTTAGACAGGGGAAACAAAAGGGGCGGGGGCATAGCTGTTATGTATAGGAATACAATGAATGTCATCAGGTATTCAATACAACCTCCCAAAGCCTCTAATATTGAACTTATTGCTCTAAACGTCTGCCTAAACACCCAAAAATCGATAAATCTTATTGTAATTTATATTCCACCAGGGAAGAACACAGAAAAATTAGAACAAACTCTCAGCTGGCTAACATCTAACTACCCTCAAGAAACCATAGTACTCGGGGACTTCAATATTGACTGGTCTCACTGCACCGCAAATATTAACCCCCTTCCAATCAACCTACATGGCTTCTCCCAAAATATCGTATTACCAACTAGAATAGGAAATGCTCAACAAAAAGAAAGCACCATTGACTGGATTCTAACCAATAAGGATCCACTAAATTATACTTCGGGAACCCTTCCCAATGACCTTAGCGACCACCTAATCACCTATATTATCAAACACAGAAGCTCATCAACTAACCCCCCTTTATATAGATTTGTAAGAAATAAGAAGAAATTTAACAAACAACAATTTCTTGCAGAACTTAAATCCTGTCACTGGTCCATCCTCAAAACCCTACCCCTACAGGAGAGTGTTACTTACTTTAACAATACTTTCCTTAACATACTTGACCGTCACGCCCCTATTCGGCAAATTAGAACCAAAGAACGTATAGCACCTTGGCTAACCAGGGAGACTAAAACTAAAATCAAACTCCGTGACCAGGTCTGGAACAAATGGAGAGCCACCAAAACTCCCCTAGATCGCATTAAATTCCAACAACTCAGAAACTCGACTAAAACAGCCATTATTCAAGACAAAAAACAGTATTACTGCCACCTCCAGGACAAACACCAGAAAAACCCAAAAAAGTTCTGGGCTGGATTTAATAACCTCCTCCATCCTGGTAAATCTACCACCCCCACCCCTGAGAAACTTATAGGGAAAAATCCTGTCGAAATTGCCAACGCCTTCAACTCCTTTTTTACGGAGACCATACAGTCTCTAGCCACCCAGATAACTAACACTTCCTCATCACCCAATTACGCTTGTGACTCAGCTCCACTTTCCTTTAAATTAGAACCTGTACCTACCCATTACATCCGCTCCCTCTTAAAAAAACTAAGACCAACCACCCTAGCGGCGGATCACCTCCCAGCGGAATACCTACAGATAGCGTCAGACGCTATCGCCTATCCCATATCTATCTTGATTAACAGAACTATAAACGAAGCCACCATCCCATCTATTTGGAAAATCTCATACATCATCCCTCTCCACAAAGGAGGCACCTCCACGGAAACATCCAACTATAGACAACTCCTGAACTACCTTACCCTTAACAGTCTGTTGTCTAATTCCCAACACGGGTTCCGCCCCTATCATAGTACTACCACTGCTCTCCTCTCCTTTATTGACTCAATCAACAATAACCGTAATAATAAACTCATATCCTCTGCTCTCTTTCTGGATCTATCGAAAGCTTTCGACATGGTCAACCGCCAGCTTCTGCTCCAAACCCTGGAAGGCTTACATCTCGACACCCCAGCCCTAAATTGGTTCAAAGCTTACCTCACTGGTAGGCAACAGGCTGTCCAATGGCAAAACAGGCTATCTGGCCTACTCCCCAACACCACTGGCATCCCCCAGGGCTCCATACTTGGTCCCCTCCTCTTCTCAGTCTTCATCAACAATCTTCACCTAGTTATACCCAAAGCCACCTGCATTCAATATGCAGATGACTCTACCCTGATCTGCTCTGACATCTCCCTCTCACAACTCCAAATAAAAACCCAGAACTGTTTCGCTAAAATCGAAAACTGGTTCACTGAACTGAAACTACTACTTAATCCCACAAAAACCAAGTTGCTGCTATTCTTCCCCTCAGCAGCCACTCCCCTAGGTAATGAACCTCTACCTCCTAACAATATCCCATTCCATGTAAAATCCACCAACGGGACCATCATAGAGCCTGTCCCCAACACTAAACTATTAGGAGTAACTATTGACCACAGGCTGAAATTCGACATTCACATTAGCAATTCCATCAGGACAGTAAACAAAAAACTCGGTTCAATGTATCGCATTAAGAATTTTCTGACCCCTCATGCCAAACTAACCATTGCTCGCACTCATCTTCTCTCTACCCTCCTGTACACCTCCCCTATCCTATCCTTTCTCAATAAGCGCAAACTCAGCATGCTCTCCATTGCCTATAATCACATAGCTAGATTTATAACAGGAACACCCTACCATACTCATCACTGCCTTAACCTAAAGAAACTTGGCTGGCTTGAACTGCCCAATCTTCTCAACTTCACCCAACTCACAGAAGTATTTAAAATAATTAACCAACCTGATAGAGTCCCTGCTCTGAGCAAAATATTAACACCCTACTCAAACCTTAACTGCCTCTGATCAGCTAATAGTGTTCAAATACAAACCATTAAATCCAAGAACTCTGGTGGTGATGCCCTCTATGCCAACTCCATAGGGAAAACCTGGAATTCACTTCCAAACAACTTAAGATGTATAACCTCGCTTAACTTATTTAAAATTAACCTCAGCGAATTCCTGAAATCTCACTGGTTATGTCCTTGCCCTAAACCAGACTAAACCCAGCCAACAACTACCTCACTAGTCTCATCACCTCCCGGAGACTAGTACCTCTTCCTCTAGGCTTCCCCTCTTCAACCTACCTCCTCCTCATATGAATGGTAACTTAGTAACACGTGTTGTCTGCTGTCCTCATTTATACCTATGTTAATAGTATAATTTTTTTTTCTCTGTATGTTAAATTACTCTTATCTTATTATGTTGGAGCTTTTCTCCCCGTGCCTCTACTGAAAAGGGACATGTATCCAGCTAGAGCAGCCCGGTCAACAAATGTAAAATAAAATAAAATAAATAAATAAAATAAATAAATAAAAATATGCTGCAGTATTACTTAACCCCCTGATGCTTGCCTGGCCCCTGGTGGCATGCTTCCCTCACCTAAGATCATGCTGATGCTTTTGCAGCATTCGGTTCTGAGGTTGGTACGTACTGACATCTGCGTTATACCTGAAGTCTCTTTATGGCCGACATACGCTAGCTGATTTGTGACATCGCACATACCAGTAGCATTAGACTTTTGTATACTGGCCGGACGTACGAGTCAGCCAGAGACGGACTCCCTCATGTTATGAATACTGCAGCTTATAGAAGAGAAAGACATCTATTATTATGGTAAGATTTTACACAACTATTCTTTCTTTGGGTTATGTGTTACCTGCATATGGTTTTTGCATACCATGGAAATAGCAGCCAGCTTTAAGAAGCGCTCTAGGAGTAGGCACCAAATTTCCCCACAAGATATTGATCATCTTTGCATGGCCTTTCAATGGGTTTCTCATCTTAGTGCTTCCTGTGACATTTGTGCTGCCTTTGGACTTAGAGCACTTTCTGACAGCAGGAACAAGCTCATTCTTAAAGGGATTCTTCCTCCAGATCTAGAGCATGCCAAAACAAAAAAGTCAGTTAATAAGATCTCTAGGTCTAAGGATTTGAAGTCCAGGAAATATTCTACTGAATCTTCAGCTCCAACACTGACACACAAGGTTCCAAGAATTGAGGACCCCTACCTACACCCCTTCACTGGATCCAGAGATGGGAGCTCCTGTAATCATACATGATTCTCTTAAGAAAGAGTGTGACCAGCAGGAAGATGCTCTTCTGACTTATTTAGAAGATTCTTCAGGTCCTACAAAAGTGCTTTGGAAGTAGATTTGGATAGCTTTTGCAGGAGTTCCTAAAGACTCAGATCAAAATGGGGTCATTGTGACTCTTATCAGCTAAAGCATCTTCACCTGTATGCACTTTGGCACTGGTTCCCTCAATTCTTTACTCTCACCCAGACCCTGTGGCCTGGAAATCATTGATAGATGTGTCATCAGCTCTGGGGGTTTTGAATGCGACTCTTCCTACTCTGGCCTTGTCAGACCCAGTGACAGAGCCAGGGACTCAGATGGATAGCTCATTTGCTTCAAACAGAGATGTCTGCCTTTGAGCTTCGGGCCTGATACCCTCCTTGATGCCCGACCACTCAGATGGATCTGAGGATTCCCTTGAGTCCTTTTCACACTCTTCTCTTGGGGAGTTCGATCTGACCATGAGTGCAGAGTCTTCGGATCCTCTAGAAGTTGGTGTGACTTTCCAAGTGTTTAAGAAGATCACTTCACCACCACACAGGCTGGATCCACCAGTTCCACTGACTACAGGTTAATCCAGTGGCCCTCAGTCTGTTATATTGACTTGTACAAAGGCATCTTCTGGTAAGGCTCATTCCATTGACTCCAAGCATCCTGCCACAGCATAGAGACCGTCTTTGGAAGACTCAGGAGCCTCATTCCCTCACCCACCTAAGAAGAGAACAAGCAAGAGGAAGCATTCAGACTCCCCAACAGAGTCAGTCACCTCTGATATCTACTCAGATGATGGAGAGGGTGCCAACAATCCCCTCATGAGGATGCTTCCTTGGGAGAGATCCTGAAACTCATGCAACAGAGGGGATTTTGGCCAACCAAACCTCCCTCTTAGGATGAGGCAGTATTGTTTGAAGCATACAAAAGACTCCTCCTACATTCTGGGTTGTCCCTTCCACTGATAAGTTGGTAGAATTGGCGGTGAGGAAGTCTTGGTAGGAGCCCAACACTTTTAAGTTAGTTCCAAGGAAGCCCAACAAAGTCCTACGCCCTCCTAAAGACAAATCTTTCTGGGCAAAAACTCCACCAATAGACCATAATTGCAGCAGCCACTAAGAAAGAGTTGCCTGAAGACCGTTGTTCTATCCATCTTCCCAGCAGAGTCTGGCGATGGAAAGACTGAGGAAATGGGCAAATTGCTCTTGCCTAAATTCTGGCTGACCACAGTCTCCACCCTACTCTCCATAATGCATTCCTGTCAACATACTCAAACTGACTAGGTAAACCTTTCATCTCCTACTTATGCACTTAACCACTAATACATACTCGGTTTACTATCAAATGGGCGATTGGACTTTGTTCGATTTACGTTAGTCCACATGCCCAATTCGATAGTATCAAAAGAACAAAAAAATAAATATTGAAATGCATAATAGCAAATGCACTGCAGCAGTTGTGAATTTCAGCATTTTAATGCAGATCGCACTATAGTGGGGATTGGGAAATGTACCCTTTTCCTCACTGTAGTACGATCTCTGAGTTGGTATATATAAGCAGCAGGGGAGTGTGGAGGGCACAGCCACCCACATGGGGGGGCGCAGGGGGTCTTGCCGCCCTGCAGACACATTGTTTACTGTATGTTGCACAGTAGTGGCAGCTGCGGAAGTGTGGAGAATGTTCAAATTCGACATTCTCTACTTCCGTGTTCGATTTGTGTCGGTCAAAGTTTTTATTATTTTTTTTTTTGGTTATCCAGTTCATTGAAACAATAACTCACACAAAGTGCGATCGGTGAATTGATAGTAAACCTACATACTCTTATATATCCATGTATAAAACCTAACTTATGTTTAGCTCAATGACATTTTTTCTCAGTTGTGGTTATGTTTCCTCTAAATATTATTTATTTTTTTTATTTAATTATTTTACATTTGTTGACTGGGATTGTCCAACTGAGCTAAAGAGCCCTTTTTCAGCGGAGGCCCGGGGAGAAAAGCTCCAACGTATTATACAGTTTTCATTATAAATTATCATTAAACAGCAGTGTTACAGGATTATTACAAGGCATTAAGTAGCAATACAATGTTATACAGTGTCAATAATCTGGAGTATAGTATAACTATTTCAAGATGTATAAAAAGAAATGTGTCATTAAGATGAGTATAGTTTTTTGGGCAAGTGGTTAAAAAAAGTTTTGTCATGATGTAGTTGCATGAAGGCAAGACAATTACAATACAAATTAGATATAAAATAGAATTATGATTTTTCTTGTTGAAAATTGTAACTATTATTATAGCTACATATGTTTTTTTTTTCTTTGACAATTGTAACTAATATTATAGCTGAAAATGTTTTTCTTTTCATCCTGTCCTAACATATGCTTGTAATAATTTCAACTGTGTTTATTGTCTGTAATTCGTGGGGCTTTTCCCCTGGCCCTCCGCTGAAAGTGGGACTGCCATCCAGTCAGACTATCCTGGTAAACAAACATAAAATAAATAAATATGCTTCCAGCTACTTTGCCATTTGGGCTGTAAAGTACACTGCTCATATGACAAGATTCCAGACAGATCTCACCCAACAAGCTTTATCCACTCTGAAGATCTCATTACACCAGAGTCGCAGAAGCAGATCCAGGCCATTCTATCAACGATGTATTCCCATCCTCTCTATGCACATGTGAGGCAAGAGCAGCTGGGGTGGGCATCACCATGAGATGCCACACTTGGTTGAGTTTGTGTGATTTTGCAGACATCTTTAAGACATCCTTTACAAATGCCTCCTTTGAAGGAACCACCTTATTTGACTCCACAGTGAAAAAAAAAGCACAAGAGCAAGTAGGGCAGTAAGATTTTTTTCCGTGGTTGGAGTGACATTTGGGAATGCTTAGCATTCATTCAACAGAAACCAAAAGGAGCCTTAATCACTCTGAATGTTCTTCATGTTTCACTGTTGCAGTCATCACACTAGGGTTATCTGCCTGCAGGTAGCCCTCAGTCGGCCCAAATACCAGAGACTTAGTATTTCTACGTCGGATGCTGTCATTTCTTCCATGATGTCAGGTCGTCAGGGGTATAAAAACAGCCAGTCGATGCCATTACATCATTCTTTCTTGCCGAGGAAGAGCCTGAAGCAGAAGCAGTTCGCGAGTGCCGTCGGCCACTACCTGAATTTTTTTCATTTTCGAGTTGAATAATCGCTAAGTACCCCATTGGGGATCTTTTTTCTTCCTTTAACCGATGTCAGAAAAAGTTAACAATTGTCTTGCTTATGGAAAGCAAATACCTCACAGAGATTTTCATTCTTACTGAGTCACCTGTTTAGGCCCAGACCATGACATCCCTCGCTGTCTGTTTTGTGCCTTGTTTAATGCTCAAACCATTCGTCATCGGGCTATCTTTGTCACTAAATTAATTCTCTCTCGATCTCCGTATTCTGAAATGGCTTCGATAAGCCACCCGACTACTGATCTTCTAAAAAAACGTAAGGATAAAGACAGACTGCATAGGTCCAAAACTGCCGAAGTTTCCATTAAGCTAGTCGCCAGACCGCCGGTACTCAGTGAAGTGAATGTTCTTCATGTTTCACTGTTGCAGTCATTACATTTGGGTAATCTGCTTGCAGTTTGCCCTCAGTCAGCCTGATTAACAAAGTCTTGGGTCTTGCGTCGGTTACTGTCCCTTCTTCCATGACGTCAGGTCATCAGGGGTATAAAGCATGCAGCCGACACCATTACATCAGTTTTTCTTGCCGTGCAGTGCTCGAAACAGAAGCATTTCACAAGTGCCGGTTGGCCGACACCTGAAATTTGTTTTCGAGTTTCAGAACCGAAGTCTTCAACTAAAAGCTAAGTACCCCATTGTGGAAACTTTTTCTTGCTCCTTCCTGATGTCAGTAAAAGTTAATAATTGCATTACTTGTGGAAAGCAAATACCTCATAAAGATTTTTATTCTTACTGTATTCCTTGCCTAGGCCCTGACCACGACGTACCTTGTTGTAGGTTTTGTGCTTTATTTATTCGGCGCACTATCCATCATCAGTATATTTTTGCCTCTAAATATTTCCGTTCTCTGTTTAATTATCCATAAATGTTTGTTAGCCATCTGACTACTGAAATTCCGAAAAAACACAAAGATAAAGACAGAGACAGGCCGCCAAGGTCCAAAACTGCCGATGACGCGTCTCCTAAGCCAGTCACCAGTTCACAGGTACTCAGTGAGGTGCTTTTGCAGCCCGACACCTGCTACTTCTGATTCGCAGGCCTCTACAGAGACCCATTCGGAGTCTGGTATGCCGCGATTTACTTCAACTATGGAACCCACGGATGTCTCTACCTTGGATGGGTCCAGAGCCTCTGTGCAGGCAGTGGCTTCTGAGGGTGTATTCAGGCCTACGGACTTGCATATTAAATCGATGCCTCCTTCATTAATAAGGCCTAAATCTTGATCCATGTCTAAAAAAACGATGCCCAAGCCACATGCTCAGGCCTCTATGCCTAAACAAAAAATGATAAAAATGGCTGAAGATCAACCCCCACCCTCTAAGAGGCCTAGGGCTGAGCTTGTATGAGTCTTCTGATCAGGATTCTGTTTTTTCTGACCCTTCTGATGACCTGGCTACTTATGAGGACTCTAATGCAGAGGACTCTATTCCCTCTGCTTCCCCTCCTGAGGCTTTTTCTTTTGGGGAAACCTTGCATACTCTGAGGGAGCATTTTCACTGCAAAAGGCAGGAATTTTCTGATTCAAAAAAGAGGCTTAGGGATTTCCTTCTCCTACCTCATCATAGGCCTTTGGCCGTTCCTCCTGTACTAGACATTATTGATGATGCTTTCTCGGGATCCAGTTTGGCCCCTGATTCTCTGCCTCCTGCTCCCAGTAAACCAGACAGATGCTACAGGGTCCCTGAGTCCCTTAAGTTCCTTTTCAAAAATCCTATTGCAGATCCAGAGACTATTTCACAGAGGCCCAAGGGCATTAAGGCTTCTACTGCTAAAAATCCTACCCCTTCTGATAGAGACTCTAAGGCGCTGGATAGATGGGGTAAAAAGGTTTATACATCAGCATCCTTGGCAATTAGAGCTTTAAACTGTCAATTTCATATGTTAAAATAACAACATGTTATTGGACTACTTAAACAGAAAATGATGTTGATTCCTGACTGTGTGGAAAATAAAGACTTACAGAATTTAATGCATTCTGCTGAACAAGTTGGAAAACATACTTTGCAATGTGGTTTTGATTCTTTAGAGGTCTCTAGCAGGGCTGCTGTTACTGGGTCTGTGCTTAGAAGGCATGCTTGGCTTAAGGAGCAATCTCTACCTGATCATGTTAAAGCTAAATTGTTGGATGCTCCTTTAAATCAGGACTGCCTATTTGGCAACAGGGCTGAAGAAGTCCTTAAAAAGATGGAATATAAAGCCAAATCTATGCATTACAAGTTCAGCATCCTAGACTGGCCTTCTAAGAATTGGTCCTTTCCAGCCCATTCCAGGTATTCTCAAGCCAAACCCAGACACAGCAAAAAACCCAGGATATTCATCATGTTACACTGCTGCAGTCATTACACTTGGGTTATCCTGCCATTAGGTGGTTCCCCAATCGGCCTGAGTTCCAAAGTCTTCGTCTGGCGTCTGTTGCTGTCACCTCCTCCCTGATGTCAGTGCGACAGGGGTATATAAGATGCAGCTGATGCCATTTTCTTCAGTCTTTCGTGCCACGCGGTGCCCGAAGCCAAAGGAGTTTGCAAGTGCCGGTCGGCCGACTCCTGAGATTTTCATTCGTTCCGAATCCAGAACCGAAGTCTTCTACAAAGCTAAGTACCCCATTGGGGAAACTTTTTCTTGCCTCAGACCAATGTCAGTAAAAGTTAATAACTGTATTTCTTGTGGGAAGCGCATACTTCATAAGGATTTCCATTCCTATTGTATCCTATGCCTAGGCCCAGACCACAACGTCACTGGTTGTCGGTTTTGTGCTAGGTTTAACAAACACACTATTAAACGTCAGTTTGATTTTGCCCGACATTATTTTGGCAGAAAATTCAATTACACTATGCCGTCGGAACTTCCGACAACCGGAATACATAAAAAGCGCAAAGACAAGGACAGGCATCTGAGGTCCAAAACTGACAACGAGGCCTCTTCTAGGCCGGTCACCGGTTCTCCGGTTTTCAGCGAGGCACATTCGCAGCCCCTGATGACCGCTTCTGCAGAACCACAGGCTGCCTCCGACTCCTACGTGGAGCTGGCTGGGCATTCGGACGCACACGTTTTTCAGCCTTCCGAAACTAACCCTGCAGAGGGAACCGAAGTAGCTGAGCAATCCACAACTTCAGAGGGTGTTTTCAGACCTACTCAGTTAAGCATTAAACCCTCTGCTAAGTCTAAGCCTCCCTTAAAAACAAAGAAACAAATACAGCATTCCCCAGGACAGGCCTCCAAGCCTAAGAAACAAATGCTCAAAATGGCTGAAGATCTAATCACCCTGATCAGGGGGTCCCATCCCCCTCCTGATAAAAGGCCCAGACAGGATGCAGACTATGACTCATCCGACCAGGTGTCCATTTCTTCAGATTCATCCTCAGACCTAGGATATTCTTTACCCCCTTATGAGGACTCTGATGCTGAGGAATCTTTTCCATCAGCCTCTCCGCCTGAGGACTACTCCTTTGGGGAAACCTTACACACCATGAGGAAGCATTTCCATTGGGAAGGCCAAGATTACTCAGAATCCAAGAAAAGGCTCAGAGACTTCCTTTTATTACCTCAACACAGACCCCTTGCTATTCCGCCAGTGTTAGATATTGTGGATGATGTGTATACTGAATCCAGCTTAAATCCTGACTCCTTACCTCCAGCCCCAGTTAAACCTGACAGATGTTACCGAGTTCCTGACTCACACAAATTTCTGTATAAAAGCCTTGTTGCTGACCCTGAAACTATTTCTCAGGGACCCAAAGGGATTAAGGCCTCATCAGCAAAAAACCCAGTTCCCTCTGACAGAGATTCCAGAGCATTAGACAGATGGGGAAAGAAAGTATACACGTCTGCAACTTTAGCAATGAGAGCCTTAAATTGCCAGTTTCACGTGCTAAAATATCAGCAATTTTTGATGTCTCAGTTGAAACAAAAAATGCTTCCAGATTCAGATCCTCCTAATTTTAAAGAAATGCAGGATTTATTGCAGGCAGCTGAACAAGTGGGAAAACATACTTTGCAATGTGGTTTTGATTCTTTAGAGGCCTTCTGTAGAGCAGCAGATGTTCTTCATCTCACATTGCTGCAGTCCTTACTTATGGGTAGTCCGCTGTCCTCGGTCGGCCCGAATACCAAAGTATTAGGCTGACGTCGGTCATGGGCGCCTAGATCTGACATCAGAGCGTCAGGGTATAAAGGCGCATGATCAACGTCATATCCTCAGTCTTTTTTGCCGCATGGTCCGATGCAGAAGCAGCGTTGCAAGTGCCGTTCGGCGTTCTGAAATTTTTCGCTGAGTTTCAGACCGATACCAAGTTGGGCTAAGTACCCCGTTGGGGAATATTTTTGTTTTTTCTTGCCTCAGTTACTTACCGGATGTCAGAAAAAGTGAATAATTGTATTTCTTGTGGGAAACAGATACCATAGGGATTACCACTCTTTGTATTCCTTGTTTGGGACGAGCACGGCGTAGTCGGTGTCGATTTTGTGCTAGGTTTAATAAGCGCACTATAAAACGGTGGTTAGATTGCGCTAGGTTAGTCTTTGGCAAGAGGTGTAATTATAATATGCCGTCGGATGTTCCGACGCCTGCTTCTACTAAGAAGCGCAAAGACAAATCTTTAAAGCCTAGGCAGGATGATTCGTCCGTTTCGGACGCCGGACCTTTAGAAGCTACAGCTGAACAGGTGGATCCGGCTGAAGTTTCTGTTGAGTCCCAGGGGGAAACTTTGATTTTACAAAATGTCGCCTCTCAGGAGGCAGGTCAGGCTGAAGGGGCCTCTCAGGTTACTATTCTCCCTTCTATGCCTAAGGTGGTTAGGCCTTCTGCTACTGTTTCTAAGGCTCCTTCTAAGGGCAGGTCTGTTTTGCCTTCCTCTGGTGTCAGTTCTGGTTCTTCAGGGTCTGTGCCTAAAAAGCACATGCTTAAAATGGCAGAGGATTTGATTACTTTAATTAGAGGTTCTATGCCCCCTCCTGATAAGAGGCCCAGGATGGAGCCAGAGTTGGAAAGTTTGGAGCAGGCCTCAGATGATTCAGAGTCTTCTGCTGAAGACATTCAAGATTTCCCTCCTTATTCTGATTCTGATGCAGAGGATTCCACTCCTTCTGCTTCTCCTCCAGAGGTTTTTTCATTTTCAGAAACTCTGCATTCCATGAGGGAGCATTTTAAGTGGGAGGGACAGGATTACTCTGATTCACGGAAGAGGCGTAGGGAGTTCTTGATGTTCTTCGTCTTCCCTTGCTGCAGTCCTGACAATTGGGTATAGTCCGCGTCCCAGTCGGCCCGAATACCAGAGTATAAGGCTGACGTCGGTCATGGCGCCTTAGACTGACGTCAGTACGTCAGGGTACTAATGCGCATGACCGACGTCATTTCCTCAGTCTTTTTTGCCGCATGGTCCGATGCAGAAGCAGTTTTGCGAGTGCAGGTTGGCGTTCTGAGATTTTCCGAAACCGGAGTTTCAGACCGAATACAGAGTTGGCTAAGTAACCCGTTGAACATTTTGGTTTTTCTTGCCTCAGTATTTAACGGATGTCAGAAAAAGTGAATAACTGTATTTCTTGTGGGAAGCAGATACCGCATAAGGATTTTCATACATTGTGTATACCTTGTTTGGGGCCTGAGCACGGCGTTGTTGGTTGCGCTCTTGTGCTAGATTTAAGCGCACTATTAAGAGGAGGCTTGATTGTGCTAGGTTAGTGTTTGGGAAGCGTTGCAATTATAATATGCCGTCGGATGCTCCGGCCTGCTTCATCAAGAAGCGCAAAGATAAAACAGTGAAGCCTAGGGAGAGGAACCGCAGCCCGGATGTCGGTCCTTTGGAAGGCTCAGGGAGCGGAGGTTTTGCCAGGAGTTTCCATGGAGTCTCAGGCAGATACTTTACTGTTACAGGATGTGCCCTCTCAGGAGGCAGGCCAGGCTGAGGGGCTTCTCAGGTAACTGTTCTTCCCTCTCTTCCCAAGGTAGTTAGGGCCTCTCCTTCTGTTGCCAAAGCTTCGTTTAGAGGTAGGCCAAGTGCAGTTTCTGTGGGGGCTTCTCCTAGCATTTCGGCTCTGTGCCTAAGAAACATATGCTCAAAATGGCAGAAGATTTGATTACTCTGATTAGAGGTTCTATGCCCCTCCTGATAAGAGGCCTAGGGTGGAACAGGAGTTTGATAGTTTTGAACAGTGTTCACAGGCTTGAGTCTTCTGGGGAAGACTTGCAAGAGTTTCCTACTTATTCTGATTCTGATGTGGATGATTCCACCCTTGCTTCTCCTCCTGAGTATTTTTCATTTTCAGTGACTCTTCACTCCATCAGGGAGCACTTTAAATGTGAAGGCCATCATTACACTGACTCTAGAAAAGGCTTAGGGAATTCTTGTTTTGCCTCAGCATAGGCCCTTAGCTATTCCTCCTGTGTTGAATGTGGTGGAGGATGTTTTGCAGAGGCTTCTCTGAACCCTGACTCCTTGCCTCCTGCTCCTGTTAAGCCTGTTAGGTATTATACGGTGCCAGCCAGCTCATAAGTATTTGTTTAAGAGTCCCAGGGCGGACCCGGAAACTGTTTCTCAGGGGCCTAAAGGTGTTAAAGCTTCTGTGGTTAAAAATCCTGTACCCTCTGATAAAGAGGCAAGGGCTTTGGATAGGTGGGGTAAGAAAGTATATACTTCTTCCACTTTGGCCATGAGGGCGTTGAATTGTCAGTTTCATATGCTGAAATATCAGAATTATCTCCTTTCACAATTGAAATCTAAGGTGGATGCTTTGGCGGAAGGTATTGAGTGTAAAGAATTGCTGGATTTGGTTCATGTGTCTGAACAAGTGGGTAAGCATTCTTTGCAGTGTGGTTTTGATGCTGTTCAGGCCTCCTCGAGGGTGGCTGCTACTAGTTCTGTTCTTCGCAGACATGCATGGTTGAAGGATCAGAATTTAGCTGAGCATGTTAAGACCAGGATTTTGGATGCTCCTTTACAGTCTGATGTGTTGTTTGGACAGCCTGTGGAAGCAGTTTTAAAGAAAATGGAGGACAAAGCTAAGTCTATGCAGACTGTTAAAGATTTTTTGCAGGTGCAGCCTCCAAGTTTAGTAGAAATTGGCCTGCTAAGGGGTGGACATATCCTGCTTATGGTGCCCAGTCTAGGGGTAGGTCTAGACGTGGTAGGGGCAGGGCTCAAGGTTTGTTTAGGCCTAGATCAGACAGTTCACCTGCTCAGACTTCTGGTGAGGGCAGGGGTCAGTCCTTTCGTAAGCAGAACCAATGACCTGCCTTTTCAGCTGCCAGTGGACTCTCGTCTGGCAGCTCCTTTAGGAGGAAGATTGTCTCTTTTCAAAGAAAATTGGAATTTAATCACTCAAGACAGATGGGTGCTGGATATCATTCATCACGGGTACAGATTTTATTTCCACACAATGCCCCTTTCAAAGGCATGCCAGATGTTCCTCCTCCACAAAGAAAAGAGGCTCACAAGCAAGTTTCTCAGTTACTCCAGATAGGGGCTATTCAGCCAGTCCCTGTGTCAGAAAGGGGCTTCGGATTTTATTCTCGCCTGTTCCTAGTGCCAAAGAAGGGGAACACGTGGAGACCAATTTTGGATTTATCTATCCTCAACACTTATCTGGACATTCCCAAGTTCAAGATGTTGACGTTACAGCAACTGTTACCTCTGCTGGGCAAGGATCACTGGATGGTAACTTTGGATCTCAAGGAAGCTTACCTTCATGTGCCCATAAGGCTAAGTTGCAGAAAGTATCTGCGGTTTCGAACTGGAGATTTTCATTATCAGTTCTCTGCATTGCCCTTTGGCTTATCTACTGCGCCCAGAGTATTCACAAAGGTTCTGGCTCCAGTGATAGCTTACTTCAGGCTTCAAGGCATTCAAATTTATCCTTACTTGGATGACTGCCTGATTCTGGCTCAAGAAAAGGAACACCTTCTACAGCATCTGGAATATGTCATAGCAGTGCTAAGATGCCTAGGGTATTCTGTGAACGAAATAAAGTCCAGTCTAGTACCCTCTCAAGACATGTGCTTTCTGGGTGTGAGACTGAATACAGCAGCCCAGATGGCATTTTAACCCCGGACAAACAAAAGAGTCTGTCACTTTACTTCCATCAACTATCTCATCAGTCCGTGCTGACTGCAAGGACAGTCCTTCAAGCATTAGGGTTCATGGCATCTTGTATTCTGGTGCTTCCCAATGCCAAACTGCATATGAGGAAGCTGCAATGGTATCTCAAAATGTATGGACACAGCACTGCCAAGATTTGGACACTGTCATTCAAATAATACCTTGCCTTCAAAAGGAATTCTTGTGGTGGGCTCAGGAATGTCACCTAAACAAGGGACTCTCTGTGACCCGGCCAGAGGCGAGTCAGATTTTAACGACAGATGCCTCGGACACTGCTTGGGAGCTCATCTAAATGGAAAGTGGATACAAGACAAGTGGCCTGCCAGACTACAGCATCTACATATCAACATGAAGGAGATGTTAGCAGTCCAGTTTGCATTGATGGCGTTCAAGGAGTTACTTCTTCCAGGGCAGGTGTTGATTCTGACAGACAACACAACTGTCATGTGGTACATCAACAAGCAAGGGGGAACACATTCTTATCCTTTATGCAGGCAAGCAATGATTTTATGGGAGACTGCGTTAAGCCTGCAACTGACTCTTCAGGCAAGGTTTCTGCCAGGAGCACAGAACTCCTAGCAGATGTATTAAGCAGACAAATCATGGATCCCCACGAGTGGAAACTGGATCTTCATGTATTTCAGAAATTGACAGTGTCATGGGGAACTCCAGACATAGATCTGTTCGCTTCTCCACTAAACCACCAGCTGCCAAAGTATTGCACAAAGGGGTTTCATCACACAGCTTGGAAAGTGGATGCTCTGTCTTTCAGTTGGAAAAACCTTCATGTCTATGCCTTTCCACCTCTACCTCTTCTTCCAAAGGTATTACTAAAGGTCAGACAGGACAGGCCAAGGATGATTTTGATAGCTCCAGATTGGCCTCGGCAACACTGGTACCCACTTCTAAGGAGTCTTGTAAAGAAGTCTCCATGGCCTTTACCTCTGATTCCTCATCTGTTATCTCAGAAGGACGGTCATCTGCTCAATGTCAAGCTTCAATCTCTTCATCTCACAGCTTGGCATATTCTGTGTTGAAGCATGGTAGGTCTCAGCTTCCTCAACAAGTTTTAAATGTGATTATGGAAGCTAGAAGGCCTAGTACTAGGAGAGTGTACGCAGAAAAATGGAAAAGATTTTTATTTTGGAGTACAGCAAAGAATTTGGAGATTTCAGAGCCTAATTTGAGTGTGGCTCTTCAATATCTTACTGAATTATTGGACAAAGGTTTGTCTTTCTCTTCCATAAAGATTCATGCTGCAGCAATTTCAGCTCACTATGATTGTGACCCACCTTTGTTTTCGCATCCTTTGTTCAAGCAGTTTCTTAGAGGGCAAAGAATATAAGACCCCCGTAGAGCTCCTACTCCTGCTTGGGATCTCAATTTTGTGTTGGAAAAACTTACTCTACAACCTTTTGAGCCTGCAGCTACTGCTGAATTGAAATATTTGTCATGGAAGACTGCTTTTCTGTTGGCTATTACTTCTGCAAGAAGGGTGTCTGAGTTGCAGGCCCTTATGGCAGTAGAGCCCTTTTGATTTTCCATAAGGACAGGGTATCATTACGTACTAATCCTTCCTTTATGCCTAAGGTGGTTTCTAGTGTGGCTTTAAACCAAACTATTCATTTGCCTACGTTTTTGCAGATCCTCAAAATAAAGGGAAAAGATTTTGCACACTTTAGATGTACACAGGCAATTGCGTTATTATTTGAGCAGGACTAAAGATTTTAGGCAGTCTCAGCAGTTACTTGTTTCTTTTGCTTTGAGTTCACAGGGCAAGCCTGTGTCAAAACAAACTATTTCTAGGTGGATTGGCTTTTGCATTGCATTTTGTTATTCCCATCATGGCAAACAGGTTCCAGCTGGGATTAGGCCTCATTCCACTAGGGCTACTGCCACTTCAACAGCATTTCTAAGGGGTGGCAACTAAGGATATTCTGGAAGCAGCTACTTGGAGTTCAGTGCATACTTTCTCTAGGCATTATCACCTGCCTATATACTCTAAGTCTAGAGCTGGTTTTGCCACAGCTGTTTTACAAGGCATGTTGTCAGCTCCTGCTACTTTATAATTTGCCAGCCTCCCTTACCTCTGCTTTGGGATTCTACCCAATTGTCAGGACTGCAGCAAGGGAAGGCGAAGAACATAGTACAGTTTTGTACCTACCATAAATGTAGATGTTCGAGGATTCCCTTGCTGCAGTCCAATACCTCCCTCCTTCCCTCTGTGTTTCAGGGTGGTTGTGTAGGTGAGTTTACATGCTTATATTTTTGTATATATTACTGTATATATTGTACATGTTTTTGGTGCAGGTTGTTTTTGGGACTTGTCTTTTTGGGTCTTCTGACATCTGGGGCAAGAAAAGACTGAGGAAATGACGTCGGTCATGCGCATTAGTACCCTGACGTACTGACGTCAGTCTAAGGCGCCATGACCGACGTCAGCCTTATACTCTGGTATTCGGGCCGACTGGGACGCGGACTATACCCAATTGTCAGGACTGCAGCAAGGGAATCCTCGAACATCTACATTTATGGTAGGTACAAAACTGTACTTTTTTACCACAGACCGGACAGGTATTACAGGGTGCCTGAGGCTCATAAATATCTGTATAAGAGTCCTAGGGCGGACCCAGAAACTATTAGTCAGGGGCCTAAGGGTGTTAGAGCCTCTGTTGTTAAGAATCTGGTTCCTCTGGATAAGGAAGCTAGAGCTTTGGATAGATGGGGTAAGAAGGTGTATACCTCTTCTACTTTAGCAATGAGAGCTTTGAACTGCCAGTTTCATATGTTGAAGTATCAGAATTTCCTCCTTTCTCAGCTAAGATCTAAAGTGGATGCTTTGGCAGAGGGCATAGAGTGTAAAGAATTGCAGGATTTAGTGCATGTTTCTGAACAGGTGGGTTAGCACTCTTTGCAATGTGGTTTTGATGCTTTACAGGCTTCTTCTAGGGTGGCTGCCACTGGTTCAGTTATTCGTAGGCACGCCTGGCTTAAGGATCAGAATTTGTCTGAGCATGTTAAGTCTAGAATTCTGGATGCCCTTTACAGTCTGAAGTTTTGTTTGGTCCTCCTGTGGAGTCAGTCTTAAAGAAAATGGAAGACAAGGCTAAGTCTATGCAGACTGTTAAAGATTTTTGCAGGTACAACCTCCAAAGTTTAGTAGAGATGGGCCTACTAGGGGGTGGGCGTACCCTTCTTCTGATTCTCAGTCTAGGGGTAGATCTAGGCGTGGTAGGGGCAGAGCTCAGAGTACCTTCAGGCCGAGACAATGGAGTTCGCCTGCTCAATCTGCTGGTGAGGGCAGGGGCCAGTCCTTTCGTAAACAGGCCCAATGACCTGCATTTTCAGCTGCCAGATTCTTCTTGCCTGGCAGCTCCTTTGGGAGGAAAGTTGGCTCTTTTCAAGCAAAATTGGCATTTAGTCACCCAGGACAAATGGGTATTGGACATTATAAACCAAGGTTACAAGTTCTATTTCCACACCATGCCTCCTTTCAAAGGCATGCCAGACGTCCCTCCTCAGCAAAGGATAGAGGCTCACAGACAAATTTCTTTACTTCTTCAAATAGGAGCTATACAGCCAGTTCCTCTGTCAGAAGTGGGCCTAGGATTTTATTCTCGCCTGTTTCTAGTTCCAAAGAAAGGAAACACGTGGAGACCAATTTTGGATTTATCTATCCTCAACACTTACCTGGACATTCCAAAGTTCAAGATGCTGACTTTACAACAACTTTTACCCCTGTTGGGAAAAGATCACTGGATGGTTACTCTGGATCTCAAAGAGGCTTACCTTCATGTTCCTATCAGGCCCAGTTGCAGGAGGTACCTGCGTTTTCGGGCTGGAAATTTGCATTATCAGTTCTCTGCATTGCCCTTTGGCTTATCTACTGCGCCCAGAGTGTTCACAAAGGTTCTGGCTCCAGTGATAGCATTTTTCAGACTAAGAGGAATACAGATTTATCCTTATTTGGACGACTGCCTGATTATTGCTCAAGAAAAGGACGAACTTCTTCATCATCTACAGTATGTGAGGGCAGTGTTAAGATGCCTAGGGTATTCTGTGAACGAAACAAAGTCCAGTCTAGTACCCTCTCAGGACATGTGCTTTCTGGGTGTGAGACTGAATACAGCTTCCCAGATGGCCTTTTTGACCCCGGACAAACAAAGAAGCCTTTCTCTTTATTTCCAGCAAATGTCTCTACGGTCCAGGCTGACTGCAAGGACAGTCCTTCAAGCCTTGGGGTTCATGGCATCTTGTATTCTGGTGCTTCCCAATGCCAAATTGCATATGAGGAAGCTTCAATGGTATCTCAAAAATGTGTGGACACAGCACTGCCAAGATCTAGACACTGTCATTCAGATAATACCTTGCATTCAGAAGGAGTTTTTGTGGTGGGCTCAGGAATGTCACCTAAACAAGGGACTCTCTGTGACCCGGCCAGAGGCGAGTCAGATTCTAACGACAGATGCCTCGGACAAGGCTTGGGGAGCACACCTCAATGGAAAATGGGTGCAAAACGTGGCCTGTCAAACTCCAACATTTGCATATCAACTTGAAGGAAATGTTAGCAGTCCAGTTTGCATTGATGGCTTTCAAAGATTTACTTCACCCAGGGCAGGTGTTGATTCAAACAGACAACACTACTGTCATGTGGTACATCAACAAGCAGGGGAACCCATTCTTACCCTCTTTGCAGGCAAGCGATGATTCTGTGGGAAACTGCTCTCAATCTACACCTCAATCTTCAGGCAAGGTTTCTACCAGGAGCACAGAACTCCTTAGCAGATGTATTGAGCAGACAAATAGTGGATCCTCACGAGTGGAAATTGGATCCTCATGTATTTCAACAGTTGACAGTGTTATGGGGAACTCCAGACATAGATCTGTTCGCTTCTCCACTAAATTACCAGTTGCCAAAGTTTTGCACAAAAATGTTTCATCACACAGCTTGGAAGGTGGACGCTCTATCATTCAGTTGGAACAATCTGCATGTATATGCCTTTCCACCTCTGCCTCTTCTTCCCAAGGTACTTTTGAAGGCCAGACAAGACAAGCCAACCATGATTTTGATAGCACCGGATTGGCCTCGACAACACTGGTACCCACTACTGAGGAGTTTAGTACGAGAACCTCCATGGCCTCTGCCTTTGATTCCGCACCTTTTGTCACAAGAGGACAGTCACTTCCTCAATGTCAAGATTCAGTCTCTGCATCTAACAGCCTGGCATATTCTGTTTTAGACTCTGGAGGGTCTCAGCTTCCACAACAAGTTTTGAATGTTATTTTGGAGGCCAGGAGGCCTAGTACCAGGAAAGTTTACGCTGATAAATGGAGGAGATTTTTATTTGGAGCAAAGGAAAGGACCTTGATGTCTCCAAACCTGATTTAAGTGTTGCTCTTCAATATCTTACTGAGCTATTGGACAAGGGTTTGTCTTTCTCCTCAATAAAGGTTCATGCTGCAGCCATTTCTGCTCACTATGATTGTGACCCTCCTTTATTCTCTCATCCTTGGTTTAAGCAATTTCTTAGAGGGGCAAAGAATATAAGACCCTCAGAGAGCTCCTACTCCTGCTTGGGATCTCAATTTTGTGTTGGAAAAACTTACTCTACAACCTTTTGAGCCTGCAGCTACTGCAGAGTTAAAGTATTTGTCATGGCAAACTGCTTTTTTGTTGGCCATTACCTCTGCAAGAAGGGTTTCTGACTTACAGGCCCTCATGGCAGTGGAGCCTTTCCTGATTTTTCATAAGGATAGGGTATCTTTGCGTACTAATCCTTCCTTTATGCCGAAAGTGGTTTCTAGTGTGGCCTTAAATCAAACTATTCATTTGCCTACTTTTTATGCAAACCCCCCAAAATAAAGGGGAGAAAATTTTGCATACTTTGGATATTCACAGGCAGTTGCGTTATTATTTGAGCAGAACCAAGGAGTTCAGACAGTCTCAGCAATTGTTTGTTTCTTTTGCTTTGGGTTCACAGGGTAAACCTGTTTCAAAACAAACTATTTCTAAATGGATTGGGTTTTGTATTTCTTTCTGTTATTCCCATCATGGTAAGGAGATTCCTGCTGGAATCAGGCCTCATTCCACTAGGGCTACTGCTACTTCTACGGCCTTTCTAAGGGGGTAGCTACAAAAGACATTTTGGAGGCAGTTACTTGGAGTTCAGTGCATACCTTTTCTAAACATTACCACCTTCCTCTTTATTCTAAGTCTAGGGCTGGATTTGCCACTGCAATTTTACAGGGCATTTTAGCGGCCCCTAATGCTTTATGATTTTTACCATCCTCCCTTTCCCGTTGCTTTGGGATTCTACCCATAAGTAAGGACTGCAGCAATGTGAGATGAAGAACATAGTACAGTTTTGTACCTACCATAAATGTAGATGTTCAAGATCCACATTGCTGCAGTCCAATACCCTCCCTCCTTCCCCACTGTAGTTTGACTTGGTGCTATGCTTTAGGTGATGGTTGTTGTTGGGCATGTTTTTGGGAGGTATTCTGTTTTTGGCTGTGGCCTTTCTGGTTTGGCCTTCTGACATCTGGGGCAAGAAAAGACTGAGGATATGACGTCGATCATGCGCCTTTATACCCTGACGCTCTGATGTCAGATCTAGGCGCCCATGACCGACGTCAGCCTAATACTTTGGTATTCGGGCCGACCGAGGACAGCGGACTACCCATAAGTAAGGACTGCAGCAATGTTGATCTTCGAACATCTACATTTATGGTAGGTACAAAACTGTACTTTACAGGCTCTGTCATTAGAAGACATGCTTGGTTAAAAGGACATACGTTACCAGATCATGTTAAAGCAAAATTATTGGATGCACCTTTGCAGCGGGATGTGTTATTTGGAGTTAAAGCAGAAGAGGTACTAAAGAAGATGGAGGATAAGGCAAAATCTATGCAAATGGTGAAGGATTTCTTACAGGTTCAGCCTCCTCGGTTTAGCAGAAATTGGCCACCAAAGAATTGGTCTTTTCCAGTTACAGACAGACCTCAAAGGGGAAGATACAGACGTCCAAGAGGTAAAGGTCAACCACAAGGTCCTTACAAACCTCGACAATGGGGTGCACCAGGCCAGAAAGAAGGGGAAGACAGGCCCCAACCATATAAAAAGCAGCCTCAATGACTTCCCACTACAGCTGCCAAACAGCTCTCTCTTGGCAGCCCCCTTAGGAGGAAAACTGGCACTTTTCTATCACAATTGGCATTGGATCACCAAAGACAAATGGGTTCTCAACATTGTATCTCAAGGTTACAGGTTCCACTTTCACCCTCTGCCAAGGTTAAAAGGAATGCCAAATCTGCCACCAAATCAATGGGCAGAGGCTCAAAAACAAATTACAGCACTCATGGACATGAGAGCTATTCAAAAGGTACCACCACAGGAGCAAGGATAAGGAATTTTACTCAAGACTCTTTCTGGTTCCCAGAAAGTACAAAGCCTGGAGACCCATTCTGGATCTTTCTTCTCTAAACACGTACCTGGATGTTCCGAAATTCAAAATGTTGACACTACAGCAGCTTCTTCCCATGCTGGGCAAGGAAGCTTGGCTCGTGACCTTGGACCTCAAGGAGGCATACCTGCATGTCCCTATCAGACAAAACTGCAGAAGATACCTCAGATTCATAGCTGGTTCAATTCTCTGCACTGCCCTTTGGCTTATCTACTGCACCCAGGGTCTTCACAAAGTGCCTGGCACCAGTAATTGCATTTTGCAGACAGAAAGGAATTCAAATTTATCCGTACCTGGACGACTGCCTGATTCAAGGAGAGAGCAGGGACATTCTTCTAAAGCATCTGGCATTTGTAAAAAAGTTATTAAGTTGCCTTGGGTACACAGTAAACAAAAAGAAATCAAAACTAGTGCCCTCACAAGAGATAATATTCCTGGGTGCCAGCTTGAACACAATGGCCCAGATGGCTTATCTCATGCCAGACAAGCAAGGACAACTGACTCAATACTTTCAGTTGATGGCAACAAAGACCCAACTCCCTGCAAGAAAAATTTTGCAGGCCTTGCGTTACATAGCATCTTGCATACTACTAATTCCGTATGCCAGACTGCATATGAGGAAACTGCAATGGTACCTAAAGAGTGTATGGTCTCAACACTGTCAAAGTTTGGAAACAGTTATACCACTAATTCCTTGCCTTCAACAGGAGTTTCGATGGTGGGCTCAAGCTTGTCACCTCAACAAGGGACAGCCTTTTACTCAACCCACAGCCAGGCAAACACTGACAACAGATGCATTGGATTACGCCTGGGGAGCACACATGGCAGGAAAATGTATTCAGGGTGAGTGGCCCGCAGAACAAAGGCATCTTCACATCAATCAAAAAGAGATGCTAGCTGTACAAAATGCCCTTATAGCTTTCAAGGACCTGCTACATCCAGGACAACTACTACTAAAGACAGACAACACCACAGTTTTGTGGTACATAAACAAGCAAGGGGGCACACACTCCTACCCCCTCTGCAGACAAGCCATGATCTTGTGGAACACAGCTGTAGACTACCAAGTTCATCTGCAAGCACAATTACTGCCAGGAGAGAAAAACACACTGGCAGACGACAAGCAGAAACATCATGGATCCCCACGAATGGGAATTGAATCCACAAATATTCAGAATGATAACACAGAAATGGTGGAGCCCGGACATAGATCCGTTTGCATCCCCAAAGAACTGCCAGCTACAGAAATTCTGCATGAGGAGTTATCATCCACAAGCATGGAAAGTGGATGAACTCTCATTTAGCTGGAAAAACCTACAAGTATACGCTTTCCCACCTCTACTTTTCCTTCCCATGGTACTCATAAAAGCCAGGCAAGAAGAGCCAAAGATGATCCTGATTGCAGCAGACTGGCCACGCCAGCACTGGTACCCAATCTTAAAGAACTTAGCACAAGAACCACCCTGGAGTTTGCCTCATATCCCACATCTGCTGACTCAGAACAACAATCAGATACTTCACAGCCAGCTAAAGACCTTAAACCTAGCTGCATGGAAAATTCCTTAGTCAAGCAAGCAATGCCTCTCTCCAAAGCTGTTATGGATGTCATTCTGGAGGCCAGAAGGCCTAGTACCAGGAAAGCCTATTCAGATAAATGGAAGAGATTCTGTGCCGGGAACCAGGCTCACAGCCTTGACCCTCTTGTCCCAAACATTCCTCAGATATTACAATATTTAACTGAGATGCTGGACAAGGGCCTGTACTTTTCATCCATCAAGATCTATGCCTCTGCCATTTCCACTCAATACAACACGGATCCACCAATTTTCTCTAATCCTTTGCTGAAACAGTACCTCAGAGGGGCTAAAAACATAAGACCGCCCCGTAGAACACCTACTCCAACTTGGGACCTCAACTTTGTTTTGGAAAAATTAACTTTACTTCCTTTTGAGCCAGCTAATACAGCAGAATTAAAATATATCTCTTGGAAAACTGCTCTGCTACTGTCAGTAACATCAGCACAAAGAGTTTCAGAATTACACGCACTAATGGCAGTGGAACCTTTCCTCATTTTCCACCAGGGCAGGGTGTCTTTAAGAATTAACCCAACATTTATGCCAAAGGTGGTATCAAGTGTGGCTCTAAACCAAACTATTCACTTGCCAACTTTTTATCCAAAACCACAGAATAAAGGGGAGAAACTACTGCATTCTTTGGACATTCACAGGCAGTTACGCTTCTACTTAGACAAAACCAAAGCTTTCAGAAAATCTGAGCAATTATTGGTAGCATATGCTGCAGGACCACAGGGAAAAGCCATTTCAAAACAGACTATTTCAAAATGGATAGGACATTATATATGTTTCTGCTATACACACCATGGGAAACCTGTACCTAGCAGCATTAGATCTCACTCCACCAGGGCAACAGCCACTTCAACTGCCTACCTCAGAGGAGTGCCTACCAAGGATATTTTGGAAGCAGCAACATGGAGTTCTGTGCATACCTTCACCAAGCATTACTCTTTGCCTTTATACCTCAAATCCAGAGCTGGCTTTGCCACTGCTGTGCTGCAGGGCCTTATAGCCACCCCTAATGCCTTATAGAACCAGCCACTCTATCTCAGCTTTGGGATTCCACCCAAGTGTAATGACTGCAGCAGTGTAACACGATGAACATAGTACAGTTTTGTATCTACCATAAATGTAGCTGTTTGAGTGTAAACACTGCTGCAGTCCAGGTTACCCTCCCTTCTTCCCTCTAACTTGCTGCTACTTACCTATGTCTTCCACCCTTTACTACCTATGGGGAGTATTTGCTGGTAACTGAAAGTTGTTGTTTGCTTTTCTTATGTATACTTTACTAGCAATTTGAATTGCCTACCTATTTGGGGGCACCTGACATCTGGGGCAAGAAAAAACTGAAAAAAATGGCTTCGGCTGCATCTTATATACCCCTCTCGCACTGACGTCAGGGAGGAGGCGACAGCAACCGACGCCGGACCAAGACTTTGGAACTTGGGCCTACTGGGGAACCACCTGACGGCAGGATAACCCAAGTGTAATGACTGCAGCAGTGTTTACACTCGAACATCTACATTTATGGTAGGTACAAAACTGTACTTTTCAGTCCCAGGGGACACACAGATCTAAGCAGTGGGGAGCCTCCACTTCCAAATCTGGGAATAATAAGACTCCCCGTATGGTAAACTGTCTCAATGACTTTTTTTTTTTAATTTCCAAGCACTTGTCAACTGACTGCCCCTTTGGGGGGATAGATTGCTCTTCATGCAAAGAATTGGGAACTCATCACCCAGGACAAATGGGTTTTAAATATAGTGTCCCAGGGATACAGATTTCACTTCCACACATTGCCAACACTAAGCAGGTGGCCAGACCTAACCCCCAAATCAGTGGGCAGAGGCCCAAAAACAAGTACTTTATCTCTTAAGCATGGGGGCTATTCAACTGGTACCAAAAGAGGAAAAGGGACAGGGTTTCTACGCGAGACTTTTCCTGGTACCCAGAAAAGATAATTCATGGTGTCCTATCCTGGACCTGTCTACTCTAAACACCTTTATGGAGATTCCAAAATTCAAGATGCTGACTCTTCACCAATTACTTCCTATGCTAGGCAAAGATGCCTGGCTGGCAACACTAGATCTAAAAGAAGCATACTTGCATATCCCAATCAGGGAAAGTGCCTAGCTCCAGTGATTGCATTTTTCAGGCAAAGAAGTATTCAAATATACCCATATCTGGACAATTGTCTAATTCAGGCAGAAAGCCAGGACATACTTTTGAATCATCTGGCATTTGTAAAAAAAGGTTCTAACTTGTCTGGGGTACTCCATAAACGAAAAGAAATCACAACTGGTGACCTGTCAACAAATTACATTCCTGGGAGCAAGCTTGAATACAACTTCCCAGATGGCTTACCTCACGCCAGAAAAGCAAACACATTTGGCAACCTACTTCAAACAAGTGGCCACAAAAACCCTGCTATCTTCAAGACAAATACTGCAAGCCTTGGGGTTCATGGCCTCCTGCATTCTTCTAATTCCATATGCAGGACTGCATATGAGGAAACTACAGTGGTATCTAAAAAGCCTATGTAGTCAACATTTTCACAGCCTAGAAACAATGATTCCTATCATACCTTGCCTACGCCTAGAGTTCCTTTGGTGGGCAGAGGCCTGCCACCAAAACAAGGGACTTCCTTTCACACCACCCCCTGTCGCCCAAACCCTAACAACAGATGCATCAGATTATGCATGGGGGGCTCACCTGGCAAGGAAGTGCATTCAGGGCAAATTGGAACCCAAGTCAAATGCACCTGCATATCAATCAAAAAGAAATGTTAACTGTACAGAATGCTCTGACAGCCTTCAAGGACTACATTCTTCCAGGATAACTAATGGTAAAGACGGACAACACCACGGTTATGTGGTACATAAACAAGCAGAGGGGGTACACATTCTTACCCCCTCTGCAGACTAGCCATGGCATTGTGGAACACAGCCTTGAGTTACCAAGTGCACCTACAAGCTCAGTTCCTGCCAGGAAAGTTAAATACACTGGCAGACGGACTAAGCAGAAACCTTATGGACCACACGAGTGGAAACTGGAACCAAGGATTTTCAGCATGTTGACAAGCAAATGGGGGAGCCAGGATATAGACCTGTTTGCTTCCCCCCAGAACTACCAATTAGACAAATTTTGCACAAGGACTCCCCACAAACAAGCCTGGAAAGTGGATGCTCTGTCCTTCAGCTGGAAAAAACTATCGTCTATGCCCCCCCCACACACACACTGCCTCTGCTCTCCAAAGTACTACTAGATAATCTTATGCTGAAAAATGGAAAAGATTCTGTGCCTTGAACCAATTTCAAGGGATGAGCACAGCAGTACCCAGTTTACCTCAGATTTTACAATACTTAACTGAGAAGCTTCACAAGGGCCTGTCTTTTTTCTCCATTAAAATCCATGCCTCAGCCATTTCAGCTCATTATAACACAGAACCCTCCACTCTTCTCTCATCCACTGCTCAAGCAGTACCTCAGAGGGGCCAAAAATTTGAGACCACCCAGGAGAGCACAACCCCAGTCTGGGACCTTAACTTTGTATTGGAGAACAGCTTTCCTTTTAGCAATCACTTCAGCTAGAAGGGTATCTGAATTACAGGCCCTTATGGCAGTGGAGCCTTTCATCATCTTTCATACGTACAGGGTATCACTCAGGACCAGTCCATCCTTCATGCCCAAGGTGGTATCCAGTGTGGCTCTGAATCAGTCCATTCATTTGCCACCCTTCTTTCCCAATCCACAGACAAAGGGGAATGGATTCTGCATTCATTGGATGTGCACAGACAACTTAGATTCTGCTTGGACAGGACTAAACATCATAGAAAATCTGAACAACTGCTGGTAGCATTTGCTGCAGGGACAAAGGGGAAGGCTGTTTTAAAACAGACCATTTCTAAATGGATAAGCCATTACATTCATTTCTACTACAAGCACCATGGAAAACCTATACCCCAGGGGGTCAGGCCTCACTCCACCAGGGCTGCATCTACTTCTGCAGCCTTTCTCAGAGGCGTTCCTACCAGGGACATCCTAGAAGTTGCTACCTGGAGTACTGTACATACTTTCACCAGGCATTACCATTTGCCAATTTTCTCTCAATCCAGAGCTGGCTTTGCCACTGCAATCTTGCAGGACCTTATAGCTGCTCCTAATGCTATCTAAACTCCTCCCAATCATAGCTTTGGGAATCTACCCAAATGTAATGACTGCAGCAGTGAAAAATGAAGAACATAGTACAGTTGTGTGCACTTACCATAAATGTAGATGTTCGAGTGTATTCACTGTTGCAGTCCTGGTTACCCCCCCTCCTTCTTCCTAACTTCTTTTGGCTATACCTCTACTTTCCTTTAGTATGCTTAAAAGCCTTTTTGGTGTATTTGCTTTTTTGTTGGAGGTATACCTTTGTGTTTTTGTATAATTGCTCCCCATTAGGGGGGCACCTGACATCTGGGGCAAGAAAAACTGATGTAATGGCTTTGGCTACATGTTTTATACCCCTGACGACCTGACGTAATGGAAGAAGGGACAGCAACCGATGCAGGACCCAAGACTTTGTTAATCAGGCGCCGACTGAGGGCAACCTGCAAGCAAATTACCCAAATGTAATGAGTGCAACAGTGAATACACTCGAACATCTACATTTATGGCAAGTGTACACAACTGTACTTTTTGCAGCCCCTGATGCCCGCTTCTATGGATTTGCAGGCCTCTGCTGAGACCCATTCGGAGTCCAGTATGCTGCGAGATACTTCGACTATGGAACCAGTGGATATCTCTACCTTAGATTGGTCCGGAGCTGCTGTGTAGGCACCGGCTTCTGAGGGAGTTTTTCGTCCAACCGATGTTCAAATCAAACCGACGACTTCTTTTTTAACCAAAACAACTGAGTTTCTTAGGCCCAGAGTGCGCACTACACCTAGAAAACCGACGACCAAAGCGCATGCTCAGTCACCCATGCCACAAAAACAAATGCTTAGAATGGCTGAAGACCTTATTACACTGATTAGGGGAAGCCAGCCTTCCCCTGCTAAGAGACAAAGAATCCAGTCCCCTTCAGCTTCTACAGACCAGGAGTCCGTTGACTCTAACCTTTCTGATTATGAAGACATGCCATTATCCACCTTTGAAGATTCAGATGCAGAGGAATCCATTCCCTCTGCCTCCCCTCCAGAGGATTTTTCTTTTGGTGAAACCTTGCATACCTTAAGAGAGCATTTCCATTGGGAATGCCAAGACTATCCTCAGTCCAAAAAGAGACTCAGAGAATTTTTAGAGTTGCCTTAGCACAGGCCTTTAGCAATGCCCCCTGTCCTGGATGTTGTGGATGATGTTTTCATGGAATTCAGTCTTACTCCAGACACTTTACCTCCGGCCCCTAGGAAACTAGACAGGTACTACAGAGTACCTGATTCTTACAAGTTTCTTTTCAAGAATCCTACTGCTGACCCAGAGATCATTTCCCAGGGGCCTAAAGGTGTTAAGGCTACTACAGCCAAAAATCCTACCCCTTCGGACAGGGATTCCAGATGTTTGGACAGATGGGATAAGAAAGTATATACCTCTGCAACTCTTGCTGTCAGGGCATTGAATTGCCAGTTTCACTTGCTGAAATACCAGCAACCTATTATGGAACTTATTAAACAAAAAGTGGTCATTTTTCCAGATTGTGCAGAAAATAAAAAATTGCAGGAGATTATGCACTCTGCAAACCAAGTTAGTAAGCATACTTTGCAGTGTGGCATTGATGCCCTAGAAGCATCTTGCAGGGCAGATGTCACTGGCTCTGTACTGAGCAGACATGCTTGGCTTTAGGAGCAGACCTTGCCAGATCATGTCAAATCTAAATTACTAGACACTCCTTTAAATAAGGACAGTTTGTTTGACATCAAGCAGAAGTTGTTCTTAAAAAGGTGGAAGAAAAGGCTAAATCTATGCAAACTGTTAAAGAATTCCTACAAGTGCAACCACCTAGATTCAGTAGGCATTGCCCTTCAAAACACTGGTCCATTCCAGCCCCCTCCAGGCCTTCCCAATCCAGGGGAAACAGACCACCCTGACTACGGTCTCAGGGTATGCAGAGTTCTAAGCAATGGAGTGCCCCCACCCCTAAAGCAGGGAGTGATAAGCCATCTCCTTAAGGAAAAAGCTCACAATGACATCTCAACCCTACTTCCCAGCCCTGCCCCAACTCCTTGTGCCCCTAGGAGGAAAACTTGTCCTTCATGCAAAAAACTGGATGTCTGTCACTCAGGACCGATGGGTCCTCAACATTGTATCCCAAGGATACAAATTTTATTTCCATTCACTGCCAACCCCAAGGGGGTTTCATGACCTTCCTCCAAACCAGTAGGCAGAGGAACAAAACTTAGTACTTTCCCTGCTCAATATCAGAGCTATTCAGCCTGTTCCAGTAGAACAGAGGGGTTCATAGGTTAGTACTAAGCTAACTGCCCTTGCGAGCCATTTTAAGCCTAGCCAGTTATCCCTTGTGAGACTCAAACCCTGCACCTTGTGTTTGTAAGGCAAACACCTTAACCATTAGGCTACCCTCCCAACTCGTCAAGGATTCTACTCCAGACTATTCCTGCTACCCAGGAAAAAGGGCTCTTGGCCCCCAATCCTGGATCTTCCAATTCTCAACACCTTCCTGGTGGTACCAAAATGCAAGATGCTTACCCTGCAACAGCTTCTTCCTATGTTAGCCAAGGATGCCTGGTTAGCCACCCTAGACTTAAAAGAAGCATATCTGCAAATCCCCATAAGGGAGTCATGCAGGAAATATCTGTGTTTCAGGGCAGGGTTTATGCATTATCAGTTCTCTGCACTTCCCTTTGGCTTATCTTCTGCACCTAGGGTATTCACAAAATGCCTGGCTCCACCCATTGCATACTGCAAGCAGAGAAATATACATATTTACTCGCACTTGGACGACTGCCTGATTCAGACGTTCAGTCAGGAGTTGCTGCTTCAGCACCTGACATTTGTAAAAAACCTTCTCACTTCATTGAGGTACACCATCAACAAAAAGAAATCACAACTGGTACCTAGTCAAAAGATTGTATTCCTAGGAGCAAGCTTGGACGCAACTTCCCAGATGGCATTCCTCACTTCAGGAAAAACAGGTGTAGCTGACAGACTCCTTCAAACAAATGACCACCAGAACCCAACTATCTGAAAGAAAAATACTGCAAGCCCTAGGGTTCATGGCCTCATGTATTCTGCTAATTCCATATGCAAGACTGCATATGAGGAAACTTAGTGGTACTTAAAAAGTCTTTGGTGCCAACATTCTCAGAACCTGGAAACTGTCATTCCTATCATAGCTTGTCTAAGGACAGAGCTCCTTTGGTGAGCAGAAGCATGCAACCTCAACAAGGGACTGCATTTTACTCAACCCCATGCCGCTCAGACCCTAACCACAGATGCATCAGACTATCGGGGGGGCTCACATGACGAGCAAATGTATTCAGGGCCACTGGAGCCCAAGGCAAATTCAACTGCACATCAACCAAAAAGAGATGCTAGCTGTACAGAATGCCCTGACAGCTTTCAGATACCTACTCTTACCAGGACAACAGCTGATAAAAGCAGACAACACCACAGTTATGTGGTACATCAACAAGCGGGGGGAATCCATTCTTACCCAGTCTGCAGGTTAGCTATGGCCCTGTGGAACATGGCCTTGGACAACCAAGTTCATCTACAAGCTCAACTCTTGCCAGGCAAACAAAATTCACTGGCAGACGACTTAAGCAGAAATCTCCTAGACCCACATGAATGGTAATTGGAGCCAAGCACCTTCAACTTTCTGATCCAGAAATGGGGGACCCCAGAGGTGGATCTCTTTGCCTCCAACAGCCTCCAGTTAAGCAAATTCTGTACCAGAAACCCTCACAGCAGGGCCTGGAATGTGGACGCCCTATTCTTTCAATGGGAAATCCTCTCAATCTATGCCTTTCCCCCTCTGCCCCTTCTCTCGAGAGTATTACTCAAGATAAAACAAGACAGACGAATGACAATTCTGATTACCCCAGACTGGCCACACCAGCACTGGTACCCACTCCTGCGCAGCCTGACAACGGTGCCACCCTGGCACCTACGCCAGACCCCAACCCTGCTCTCTCAGCAGGAGGGACATATTTTGCATCCACAATTGCAAACCCTAAAACTTGCAGCCTGGCTTATTCCTTAAGCACTTTACCAGCAGCACTAAGCAAACAGGTGCTGGACGTCATCCTTGAAGCCAGAAGGCCCAGTACTAGGAAATCCAATGCTGAAAAGTGTGAAAGATATTGTTCTTGGACTCAGTCTAAAGGAAAGGACACAGCACTGCCATCCTTACCTCTAATCCTGGATTACCTAGCAGAACTACTCTACAGAGGCCTGTCCTTCTCCTCCAGTAAGATTTATGCCTCTGCCATTTCGGCTCATTACAATACTAAGCCACCTCTATTCTGTCACCCTCTCATCAAAAAGTTCCTGAGAGGCGCAAACAACTTAAGGCCACCAAGGAGAGCACCCACCCCTGCTTGGAACCTTAACTTTGTACTGGAAAAGTTCACACTTCCCCATTTTGAACTGGCTGCTTCAGCAGAGTTGAAATTCCTCTCAGTAAAACAGCCTTGCTTCTAGACATCACTTTGGCTAGAAGAGTGTCTGAGTCACAAGCACTGATGGCTGTGGAACCCTTCATTATTTTCCATGCTGACAGGGTTTCTCCCAGGTCTAACCCTTCCTTTATGCCTAAAGTGTAAAGTGAGTCTCTCAACCAATCCATCCATTTGCCAACCTTCTTCCCTAATCCTCAAAATAAAGGGGAAAGGATCCTGCACTCCTTGGACGTGCACAGACAGCTCAGGTTCTACCTTGATGGGACTAAGCCTTTCAGAAAGTCGGACCAGCTGCTAGTCAGCTTTGCAACAGGTGCAGGGGGCAAGGCCATTTTAAAACAAACCATTTCCAAGTGGATAGCATACTGCATCCATTTCTGCTACAAGCACCATGGAAACCACCCCCTCAGGGAGACAGAACACCTTCCACTAGGGTCACATCTACCTCTACAGCATTTCTCAAGGGAGTCCCTATCAGGGACATACTGGAAGCTGCTATCTGGACTTCTGTACACACCTTCACCAAGCATTACCACCTGCCTATATTTTCCAAATCCAGGGCAGGATTTGCTACAGCAGTCTTGCAAGGCCTAATAGCCAGCCCAAACTCTTCTTGACTGCCTCCACCCTTTCTCAACATTGGGAATCAACCCAAGTGTGATGACTGCAACAGTGAAACACGAAGGACATAGTACAGTTGTGTACACTTACCATAAATGTAGATGTTTAAGTATATTCACTGTTGCAGTCTTGGTTTCCCTCCTTCCAGCCCCTAGGTTTTCTCTATCTCTTTATCTCTCGTCTCTATGGCTATTCCTATTGGTATTGGTATTTATTTTTTTACTGGTGGTGTTTTCCCCACCATATACTAGCTCCCTATTTGGGGGCTTCTGACATTTGGGGCAAGAAAAACTGATGTAATGGCGTCAGCTGCCTGTTTTTATATCCCTGATGACCTGACGTCATGGAAGAAGTGACAGCATCCGACGCAGAAATACTAAGTCTCTGGTATTCGGGCCGACTGAGGGCTACCTGCAGGGAGATAACCCTAGTGTGATGACTGCAACAGCGAATATACTCGAACATCTACATTTATGGTAAGTGTACACAACTGTACTTTTTGAAAGTCCAGACATCAATTTAACTCCTCTTCTGACAGAGGTGGCCAAGTCGGAGGTGGCCACTTCAACAGATGTAGACATAGAGGCTGAAGTGGTCCACAGAACCAGAGGTTCTGCAGATCCTTTGCCAACAGACTTCTCCAGAACCCCTGAGGGTCAGCCCAACTGCCCCACTGTGGAGGCATTTGGGAGATGCATATCCCTCTACCTTCACTCATGATTCACCAACAAACAAGTCAGATGGGTAAGTAAGATCATATCCAGAGGGTATTCCATTCTATGTTTGGAATTCCCCCAACTCTACAACTTCATTTGCCCAATGTTCCACCAAGTCAGGCAAAGGTTACACCAAGTCAGGCAAAGCTTACTATGCAAGAGAATTATTCTGTTCTACAAAAAAGAGCCATCCATGAGGTCCCAGCAGACCAGATTAGAATTTTATTTATGATTCTTTTTGAATTCTAAGAAAACAAAGGATCTCTGACCTATCCTGGACCAAATGTTCCTAAAGAATTTCATTGAAAAACAACCCTGCTTTTGAATGGTCTTGTTGCAGTCAATTTTTTGTATTTTCAAAAGAAAGAACAGATGTGCTCTTTAGATCTCCAGGATGCTCACCATCACATAAGAATAGAGTAGTCCAGGAGGTTTCTATTCATCTGGTTCAGAGCCGGTCATTACCAGTTCAGAGTCCTGCCTTTCAGTCTCACTTCAGCTCTCAGGGTGTTCATCAGTTGTATGGTGATAGTAGCAAGTCATCTACATCTTTAGGGATTCAAGATTTTCCTGTATCTGGATGACTGGCTTCTGGCTGCCTCTTTCAGGGAGTCATGTCTACAAACTAGGGATTATCTGCTTCAGCTTTGTGATTCCATAGGCATTTTGGTAAGCCTGGGGAAATCCAGTCGGACTCTTTCTCAGCATCTAGTCTTTCTGAGTTGCCGTTTAGAAATGACTGTAACTCTGATCCATCTTCCACAGGGCAGAATCTCTTTTTGAGGACTGCAGTACAAAAGTTTCTGAAGTTCGAGTACCTTCTGGTACAGTTGGCCTTGAGGGTTTTGTTCCTCTTGACATTATTGATTTTGATGGTACAATTCGTTAATTATCACTTGAGGTTTCTGTAATAGCTCCTCCCTTCTCAATGATCTCAGAAGTACATTTCCTTTTCCCAAGCCATCAGGCTTACTCAGTCCTGCAGAACTCAGCTAGACTGGTGATTTCACTCTCCACTGGTCGTTGCAGGCAGGTCTTTCCAGATTCATTTCTCAGTAGCAGTTGTAACCATGGATTATTCCTCTCTTGGGTTAGAGGCATTGCTAAGGCAGAATGGTACAAGGCTTTTGGTCAGACTCTAAAGTTTGTCTTCACATAATGTCTGGGAGATGAGGGCAGTTCTTGTGTTGTGGAGTGCAGCAGTTATTCTGCCATTTTCCCTTAACAGGGCCAGAACCCAGGGATGTTGTCTTCCATCGTTGGTCTCCAGAGTTACTTTACACTTATCCCCATGTTCCCTTCATGACCATGTTCATACAGAAAGCTATTCAGTACAAGAACACAGGCATCTTCGTAGCTCCATTTGGCCCAGACAGATATAGTTTCCCTTCCTCGAGCCTTACTTGATGGAACTCCCTTGGCTCCTTGATCCACTGCTGGATCTCATCACTCGCCCCTCTGGCGAACCTCACCTGGACATTTCCAACCTGAAAGTTACTGCTTGGCTTCTCCAGTTCCTTTGATGACACGGGATACATTTCTTCCTAAAAATGTGGGCCACATCCTCACAGCTTCTCAGAAGTCCTCTGCTTATAGAGCGTATTGCAGTGTATGGAAGAGGTTTGCCATATGGGATGAATCTCAAAACATAGAACCCTTTTCGGCTCCTGTTGGAGAGGTTCTACATTTTTTATCCTCCTCATTTTCTTCTGATTCTAGCTTCTCCTCTCTCAACATTGTTAGCAGGAGTTTCCTCCTTTCACACTGACTTTCAGGACTCTTCCCTGGCTTCTCATAGATTATGTAAAGCCTTTCCACTTGCAGCCTTCCGTAAAGGATCCTGCTCCTCTGTGGAACTTAAACTTTGTTTTAGAACAGATCATATCTCTATTTCAGCCAGCAGCATCTGCAGAGTTAAAATTCTTATCCTAGAAAACTATCTTTTTAGTGGCTCTCACTTCGGCTAAGAAGATTTCAGAAACTGCACACCTTATCCTGTATTTCCTCTTTCAATGTATTTCACAAGGGTAGGGTTATCTTAAGGACCAACCTCTCCTTTGCTCAAAAAGTGGCTTTCGAGACCATGTCACAGTCCTTACATCTTCCAGTGTTCTTCATAAACTAGCAATATAAAGGACTATACATTTCACAAATGTTGATGTACATAGGCAACTTCTATTCTGTCTTCACAGAACAACTGGAAAGAAGAGCAATTCTTTGTATCCTTTGTGCAAAACACACTGTGGAAGAGAGTATGTAAGCTTTCCTTGTATAAATGGTTATCTGATTGTCTCTCTTTCATCTCCATGTATCACAACCAACCTTGCCCTACAAGACCAGAGCTCATTCCACTAGAGCCGTGGCAGCTTCTACAGCATTATTCAGATGCCTATCATTGGATGACATTTGTCAAGCCATATGTTGGATCAGGCAGACTGAATGAGCAGGATGCCGAAGTTATATACGTAGCATAAAGATACAGGTCCTTCTATTCATATGCTGCTGTATCCATAACACAAGGGAGTCTGCTTCTGGTTGACTCGCGTATGTCCAGCCCTTCTACAAAAGATAGATGCTACTGCAAGGGTGCATGTGACATCCTGCATCTCTCTCTCTCTCTCTCTCTCTCTCTCTCTCTCTCTACAGACTGCCATAAAACGGATGTCAGCACACACCAACCAGTCTGCCTGATACAAAATCCAGCCCTGCCGGTCTGTAGGACCTGAAAGACCTTTCTTCCTGGATCAAAGGCAGTGCAAGTGCGCTTTAGGTCCAGGCACCCAACTTTATCTTAGACAGTCAGGGAGGAGCATGGCAATATGGGAGGGGATGATTTTGGAAGGGCTCGAGGCTGGAGCACTAAATTTACTGGCTCTGATCCGAGTGGGAGCTCATGGACCTGTACATCATATTAGACAGACTGGAATGAAAAGATCTGTTATTCTGGTAAGTACATAGCTTTTGTGTCATTTTACTGGATGGATTTGGCCATTTCAACACTGAGCTAATTTTGCAGTTGCCCGCCCCTACTGTAAATTTGATCTGGGACACTCCTCCCAGTCTAGTATCATTACCTTATTCTACCTATTCCAGAGAGAACATTTGAGAAGGCCAACCCAGTTAGCTTCTGCTCCTCCTTTCTTCTTTACATTAAAAAAAAAAAAAAAAATATATATATATATATATATATATATATATTTTTTTTTTTTTTTTCTAAGCTTGTTTCCTGCCTTTTCCTGTAAGTCGTCTAGTCCAGATACAGATTTGTAAATCCAGGACTGTTTGTAAGCTTCCGAGCCCCCAAGCCTTTCTGTGTTGGAGGGAAGCCTTCTAGCTTAGTTTTGTTTCTTAGAACTAGCCAGTTTTATAGTTTTAGCACTCAAACCTGTTTCTTTGAGCTCAGCATTTGTTCAGAACTCATTGTAAGCACTAAGTAAGCAACAAATTACTACAGCACTCAACTTTCCTCACTTGTCTAGAGGAAATAGTTTTTAGTACTTAATAAATAAGCACCTGTCCAGGCATGTCTATGGGTCAGCTCCCGGTGTTTTCTCTTGTCTACCTGATGAATCTGGGCGTCTTGGGGCAATGCAGCAGTTGCCTCATGTACACAGACAACTCTCTCCTCCTACCCCCCAACACTACAACCTGTGAGAGATGCACTTATTTAGCCAAACTGGAAGCAAAGCTCTCTTCACCCAAGACTGGACTAAACAGTCAAGAGGAGAAGATAAACACTTGCACCACACTATACTCATCACTTAGTCCCTCAAAACCTACACCACCAAAACACACACACAGAAACACAAAACACACACCTACATTCATGGAGGCTCTCAAAAAAAATCTACCCAAGCAACAGGGATCTCCTAAGCAGAATTGCAAGCAACCTCCAACCCCCAACACAACCCAAATGACACATAGCCCACAAACTCAGTGTGCCACTCAACCACAGCCCATAAGGCGTAACAACGTACCCAACACTCTAGTCATAGATGACTCTATAGTCAGGCACACTAATGTTCCACTCACCAGGCTAAACCAGGAGAAAGTTACTATCAGCTGACTGTCAGGTGCCAGCATCCGCCATATAACGTATGCACTCAGGTCACTCCACAACAAGCACAAATGTGACTCTTTCATTGTCCATGTTGGTGTGAATGACCTGAGACGTACCTCCCTGGACTACATGAAAAGAGACATGAAGGAGCTTTCCGATGTTGTAGCCCTTGCGGGTATGAACCTAGCCCTGAGTAGCATCCTGCCATCACCCAGAATTATACCACAGAACAAGGAAAAAATGATTGACTTCAACAATTGGCTAAGCCTCTGGTGTCATTCTAAGGGGATCCAGTATCTCTCTGCCTGGGATGACATGATCGACAAACCACAATGTTTAGCCAGAAATGGTCTGCATCTGTCGCCCTTGGAATTCCGGATACTGGCTAAGGCTCTTGCCACCCCTGTCATGCCTTTTTTAGGCAAGATTCAAATGACAAGTTCACCACCATAACAGGTACAAGCAAGCAAAATCTGAGGTTAATGCTACTTAATGCTAGAAGTCTAAACCTCAAAATGCACTCACTCGAGGCACTTCTTAAAATGGAGAACATTGACATCTGTGCAGTGATAGAGACCTGGTTCAAGGCTCCAGAGAGCACCCCTGCATTACCAGACTATAGTTCATACCACACCTTTCGGCCACCTAACCTGGACCGAAGCACTAAAGGCGGAAGCGTGTCCATATTTATTAAGGATATCCACACCTCCAGGCTAGTTACTCAGCATAATGCATCCGAGATTATCCAAGTGCAACTAACTCTGGGCAAGACCACAGTCCAAATTGTAGCTTGCTACAGATCCCCCACCATGCCCCAGGATTCCCACTCCTCATTTATTGATACACTGGAAAATATTAGGGTACAACCTAACTCCCAAATAATGGGTGATTTCAACTACCCCACCAATAACTGGGAAAACTACTCATGTACCAACTCTTGTGCTCAACGTTTTCTGGAATTCATAAATTCCAATGCCTTGAATCAACTTATCCACGCCCCCCACCAGGGGCAGCAGTATCCTAGACCTGGTCATTACTAACATGGACAACCGGTGTTCCACACCAGAGGTCAATTCCTCGTTGGTCAGATCCGACCACAAGCAAATCACCCTAGACATCCACATCCCACCCCCATTAGGGAAACCACCGTAAAAAAATTCTCCAAAGCCAACTTCACGTTTCTTAAGACAGAAGTGGCAAACTTCACGACACCCATCCTGACGGACAATAGAGGTACGACTGCTGAATCCTATACAGTTGCACTTCATAAGCACTTACACGAGTTCATGGATCATGCAATTCCTAACAGAACCAAGATGCTATCCTCCAAAAAAAAGGAAGCCAGTCTGGTGGTCTCCTGCTATAAACAAACTCTACCACAGAAGAAAGAAACTGTTGCAGAAAAAGAGTAAAATTCCATGATTGGAGGAACTCCATGGTCAGCCTCAGTAAGAAGCTGAGATCCCTCATAAAATCCTCCAAAGCTAGTTACGAAAACAAAATTGCCACTGATTCTAAAGACAACCACAAAGCATTCTATAGCTATGTCAAGAATCTCAATGGCAACACTCGTATCTGCTCTGAGTTGCAGCACAATGGCACTAAATATACAGAACCAACTGATATTGCCAACATCCTGGCAGATAGGTTATGTGCTAACTTTACCCCACTCTCATCCCCTAAAGGGCCCATCTCTATACCGGAAGAATGCAAAGTTCCTGTAATCACTGCTGCACAGGTAAAAAACACACACACTCCAAAGCCTGGAACACAGCATCCATGGGACCTGACAACATCCCAGGCTGCGTTCTACATAAACTTCAGAACGAACTGGCACCCCACCTAAGTACCATGTTCAATCATAGCCTCACCTCAGGCTTTGTGCCCACTGAATGGCGCACAGCAACGGTTATCCCACTCCACAAAGGGGGAGCCACCACAGACCCTGGGAACTACCACCCCATTAGCCTGACTAGCCTGGTTTCCAAGGCTATGGAGCGTATCATTATGGAACTTATAAACAATGACATTGGTAATCTCCAAACTCTAGACCCTACCCAGTTCGGGTTTGTAAAAGGCAGATCATGTCTCCTAAACCTGACTGACTTCTTTGAAGCAGTTACCAAAGCCGTAGATGAGGGTAAGGTGGTTCACACAGCCTATCTAGATCTCACCAAGGCTTTCAACGCCATCCCCCACTCTGTAATTATAGATAAACTCACTAAACTAGGTATAAATCCCTATTTCACAAGATGGGTTGCCAACTGGCTCACTGACAGAACCCACACTGTGAAAGTAGCAGACTTTAAATCCAACTTCAGGCCAGTGACAAGTGGAGTACCACAGGGTTCAGACCTAGGTCCTCTCCTGTTTGGTATCTACTTCTCTGAAGTACAGGCTAACACAGGTCTTTGGCTAACAAAGTTCGCAGATGACTGCAAACTAGGAGCCATAATCAAAACTCCTAACGATGTGGACATCCTACAAAAGGGCCACACTGAGACAAATGCCTGGTGTCAAAGCCATGGCCTCAAGCTCAATGTCAAAAAGTGCATTGTCATCCCTTTTGGTAAAAACTCTGTACCCATGAACAACCACATAGGCGGTAGTCTACTTAACACTGAAAGTGTGATAAGAGACCTTGGGACACAGGTGGACAGTAGTCTCTCCTTTGATAATCACATCGCCACAGTAGTCAGGAAATCCTTCTACGTGGCACACCTCATCAAAAAGGTTTCTCATCCAGGAAAAAAGAGGTCATTGTTCCCCTCTTCTCATCACTCATTAGACCCATTATAGAGTACAGCGCCCCTTTTGGTATGTACCTCACAAGACATCTACAATAACTGGAAAGGCCACAGAAATACCTCACAAAGAGGATTACTGGCCGCAAACAGATGCCCTACGCAGACCGTCTCAAAAAACTCCAGCTTTACTCTGTCGCATATCGCCTACACGGAGGCGATCTCTGCCTAACATACAAAACTATGTCAAACCCAGAGCTGTTGGACATGCTCCAAGTAAAGAAATCCCAATCCCTCTGAGCTACACGCTCTAGGGACCTAAACCTTGTCACCACAATAAACAGAACATGCTGGAGGGATAAATTCCTGTCACAGAGACTTCCCATACTCTGGAACAAACTACCTATCTACATCAAACAAAGCTTCTCATTAGCACTCTTCAAGAAAAATCTTGATGATTGGATGGGGAGATAGGAAATTCAGCCCGGGGATCACTTTAAGTTCTGTGGCTCTGCTTGACAGGGACACAGGAAAATAATTTTCTTTGGTGGCAAAAGCCAGGGTACCGTTTGGCTAGGCTTATATAGGCCCTAGGGCCAGTAGCCTATTACCTACCTATGAACCTATGGATAGGCATGGGGGAATCAGATGTTGACATGTTTTTGACCCTGCTGAGATTATAGCCATTCAATAAAGCATGTGTCCAGGAGGGCTTAGTGGATATGGTGAATGCATGAAGTCATTATTCACGTTATCTCAAAGGCTGTTCCTGTAGCTTTCTTGGTTTAGTCAAAAAGAACTTTGCTAGGAAGTTTGCAAAGCCTATGCCTATGTCCCTGTAGTTGGGCTGGTGCTACTTCTGTGACTTTGTTGAATGGTTTTGGATTAGCTTAGGTGACCTTTGCTCTTATTGATTAGTCAACCAAAGTCTGATAGTGTATGAAATACCTTACAGTCTTTTTTATGACAGAGTGAACAAAAGATTAAGCTATACTGAGCTAGTCATCCATAGATACTGTTATATGTACACAATTAGCAACTAGGGCTTGTGTGAACTTAATGAAAGTTTGTGTAGTCAAAAGATTCCAGGATAAAAGGCCTTGAACTGACAGCAGTGGTCTAGTGCCTAATCATTGAGGAGCTTGTAATGTGCAGTCATTAATGGGATGTAGAAATAAGCTTCAAATAGCTGTAGGTTAAAAGAGCTTCTGCCAGAAGTATACTTGGGTGCAGTGTTTAATTTTGAACTTCTCATGTTTTTGAATAGATTAGGACAATTTGTTTTGTCTGTCTACCCTGTTGTTTTGAGAGCTGTAATTTGCTGAATAAGTAAAAGCTGAGTTGCTTTTCTGATTTGTTGTGGGAAGGCCTTGAAGACTGTAGGGAAAGAAACACTTTGGAGCAGGCTGGCTGTTGGACTGCTGTTGCTTCTTTTGGAAGGAGATCCTTGACATGGTGTTGGTGAGATAGGCTGGCAGGACATTTGACCCTTTTTGCTGTTCTTTCCATTATGAAGTAATAATGTGGAAACATAGTTTTAGTGAGTCTTGATTTGTGTACCATGTTGCTAAACACATAGGTTCATAGGTTTATACTAGGCTATCTGCCCTAAGGCATTTATAAGCCTAGCCCAAAGTTTTGTGGCTTACGCCATCCCTTATATGAAAAAATACTGTGCCCATTAGTTTGTTGTGCCTCTGTCCAGCAGTGACACAGAGATGATTCCCAGGGTAAACCTACGATCTTCCATCCACAGGTCAAGATTTCTCTTGAACAGAGCCAGCGAGGTGCTCTGCCTCACATGGACCAGGATTTTATTCCACAGCATAGGGAGTCTCTGAGTGATAAATCTATCCCTCCAGCACGTCCTATTTATATGCGTGCTAAGGTTTAAGACGCTTGCTCTAGTGGTTTTGGTGGATTTGGATTTTTTGAGGTGGAGCATGTCCATTAATTCCGGGTTGGACATGGCCTTGTATGTCAGGCACATGTCACCTCTGAGCAGACGGTATGCGACTGAATAGAGCTAGAGTTTCTTCAATCTGGCAGCATATGACAGATTTTGGAGTCCCTTTATCCTTTTGGTGAGGAACTTTTGGGGTCTCTCCAATTGCTGCAGATGTCGGGTGAGATACATCCCGAATGGGGCATTGTACTCGATCATTGGTCTGATAAGTGAAGAGTACAGGGGAACGATGACCTCACTAGATCTGGATGTGAATCCCTTCATGATCAGGTGGGCAATCTAGAAGGTCTTTCTAACCACTTTAGCAACGTGAGTGTCAAAAGAAAGGCCACTGTCAACCTGGGTCCCCAGGTCCCTGATAACCTCTTCTGTGCTTAGTGGATTGCCACCTATATGGTAGCTTGGGGTTACCTTGTTTTTCCCGAAGGGTATGACTATACATTTTTTGGCGTTTAACTTCAGGCCATGGCTCTGGCACCAGCTATCTGTTTCCATGAGTCCCTTCTGAAGGATATCTGTGTCCGATGCACTTTCCACTATGGCGCCCAGTTTGCAGTCGTTTGCAAACTTTGTCAGCCATAGTCCTCCCATGTTGGCCTGTACTTCTGAGAAGTAGATGCCGAACAATAGGGGGCCAAGGACCGTGCCCTGTGGGTCACCACTTGTGACCGGCTTGGAGTCTGACATAGCGCCAGCAACTCTAATCCTGTGGGTTCTGTCCTTAAGCCAGTTTGCAACCCATCTTGTGACATATGGGTTTACATTTAAGCTGGTAAGTTTTTCTACAATACCCGAGTGGGGTATTGTGTCAAAAGCCTTTGCAAGGTCAAGGTAGGCTGTATGGACTGCCTTTCCCTCATCAATGGCCTTGGTGACTGTTTCGAAGAAGTCGACCAAGTTCAAAAGGCATGATCTGCCCTTGACGAAGCCAAACTGGGTCGGGTCCAATGTCTGCAAGTCCCCTATATCTTTGTTTATGAGCTCCATTATGATCCTCTCCATAGCTTTGCAGACTAGACTTGTTAAGCTTATGGGGCGGTAATTACCAGGGTCCGTAGAGGCACGGCCTTTGTGGAGTGGGGCCACAGTTGCCGTACTCCACTCCTTGGGCACGTATCCTGTGGTAAGGCTGAGATTAAACAGCTGCCTTATGTGCAGGTTTAATTCCTCATTTAGCTCGTGTAGCACACAGCCGGGGACACCATCCGGTCCCATTGATGCTGTGTTTTTAGCTTTAGAGAGAGCAGCTTTCACCTGCGCATTTGAGATGTCTGGGAGGCTACACTCCGCTGGGATAGTTATCTCTCCTTTAGGGGGGGAGAGGTGGGTGAAGTTTGCACTGAACCTGTCTGCCAGTATGTTGGCAATGTCTGTGGGTTCAGTGATTTTTGTATCATTTTGGACTAATTCTGAGCATATCTGGGAGTTTCCACCCAGGTTCCTAACATAGCTGAAAAAGGCCTTATGATTGTCCTTTGAATCCATGGCAATTTTTCTCTCAAAATTGGCCTTAGTTGATTTTATGAGTGCTCGTATTTTTTTACTAATAATGATCAGGGGTGACTTCCCTTTTATGGATTTTGTTCTATCATGTAATAGCTTTCTCCTCTTATTGTAGAGTTTGTTAATGGCTGACGTTTGCCCTTTGTGGAAAGAGTCTTGGTTTTATTTGGGATTGCCTGATCCATGCAGTCCTGGAGGTGTTCATAGAAGGCATTTGTAAGGGCTTCCGCAGCTTGGGTTGTGGTTTCCACTGGCTCAGGGGCCTTGAAGGATACCACACCAGTCTTGAGTAGTGTGAAGTTTGCTTTAGAGAAGTTCTTCACTGTGGTCTTTTTTGTTTGGGGTGGGGGCGGGATGTGGATTTCCAGTGAGATTCGTTTATGATCAGATCTCACCAATGAGGGATATACTTCCGGTGTGGAGCATTTTGTCCCCATGTTTGTGATAATGAGATCTAGTATATTTTCTCCTCTTGTGGGAACAGTGACTAGCTGTTCCATGGCATTTGAATTTATGAACTCCAGGAACCGTTGGGCTAGAAAGTTAGGGCTTGAGTAATGTTCCCAGTCTATATTCGGGTAGTTGAAGTCACCCAATATGATGGTGTTTGGAGATACATTTATACTCTTCAGTGTCTTCAGGAAGGCTGTGTGGGGTTCTTGAGTTTGAGAGGGTGTCCTGTAGCATGCTACAATTTGTAGAGCAGTTTTGCCTATGGTTAATTGCACCTGGATGGTTTCCGAAGCTTTGTGCGTTGCCACCAACCTGGAGGTGTGGGTATCCTTTATGAATATGGATACACCCCCTCCTTTTGTGGTGTGGTCTGGGTTTTGGGGCCGGAACGCATGATATGAGGTAAAACCTAATAGTGCCGGGGTGCTCTCAGGAGCCTTGAACCAGGTTTCAGTTACAGCACAGACATCGATGTTCTCCATACTGAGAAGGGCCTCGAGTGCGTGCATTTTGAGATTTAGACTTCTGGCATTGAGCAGCATTACCCTCAGTTTCTTCCCATTTTTGTTTTCTAGGGTGGTAGGTTTAGAATTTGAGCCTTGCCTAAAAAGGCACTATGGGGGTGGCAAGAGCTTTAGCCAATATCCGAATCCCAGGGTGACAGGTGCAAGCCGTCCCTTGCGAAGTAGCATGGCTTGTCAAGCATGTCATCCCAGGCAGACAGACACTGGATCCCCTTTGAATGACACCAGACATTAAGCCAATTGTTAAAGCTGATCATCTTGTCTCTATATTGTGGCATCATTCTTGGTGAAGGAAGGATACTGCTCAGGGTCAGGGTCATACCTGCCTGGGCTACATAATCAGAGAGCTCCTCTATGTCCTTTTTCATGTAGTCCAGGGAGGTACGTCTCAGGTCGTTCACACCAGCATGGACAATGACTGTGTCATATTTGTACTTGCCGTGGAGTGACCCGAGTGCTTGTGTTATGTGGCGGATTCTAGCGCCCGATAGGCAGCTTACTGTGACCCTCTCCTTGTTCAGCCTGGTGAGTGGGACGTCAGTGTGTCTGACTATGGAGTCACCTATGACAAGTATGTTTGGTGTTGTATTTGGCCTTAAGGGCTGTGACTGCTTTGCACACTGATTTTGTGGTTTATGTGTTGCTTGTGGGGTGTCTTGAGGTAGCAGTTGTTTGGGTGTCTGCTTTGGAGGCCTCTGCTGTTTAGGTAAATTTTTACTCAGAGCCTCCAAGTATGTCTTTGTGTGTTTGTGTTTGATTCAGTGGTGTGGTAGCATTATGTGAGGCTGGTTTTGTGGTTTGTGTAGTTGCCTTCTCCTCCTGTCTGGTCTTGCCAGTCCTGAGTTGAGAGAGCTCAGCCTCCAGTTTGGCTAAATAGCTGCATCTCTCGCAAGTATTTGTGTTATGTGGGAGGAGGAGAGGGTTGTCTGTGTACATGAGGCAGTTATAACATTGCCTCAAGATTCCCAGATTCACCAGCTGGACCGGAGAGGAGATTGACAACTGACCTTTGGACATGCTAGAATAATATTGGGAATTCCTTAATTGAAAACAAGGGCCAGTGGGGAGTGAGGGTGTAGTGCTTTTAATTTTTAGTGCTGACTTATATAATTGCTTTAGTGAGCAAGTGCCAGGTAACTTGAGTGCAATGTGTTACAAGTAACTAAATGCAAAAACGACAAACAGTAACTTTCTTTCAAGTGAAACAAGGAATTAAGTACAGTAAGCAATGCAGATATCACTAGTGATCCACAGAAGCGCTGAGAAGCCGTGTATTAGGTGGAATTAGCATTCCAGTAAATAACAAGCAAACAAACAACAAGCATATAAACAAAGCTAGATTCAGCAGGCCTGGATCTAGTCTATGCTACAGCAAACAAGGTGTACCAATTTCAGTAAGATACAGTTCAAATATTCAGGCACTATAAACCTTTAACCAGAAATTCCCAGCTCAGAAGGGCAGAGTCCAGCCTCTTCTCCCACAAGAGTGCAGACCACGAACCTTCTTAATGTAAAATAACTGGCCTGAAGCCCAAGTGCTTAAACCAGAACTAATACACTTGGACACTGGGCTCTCAATCAGCAGTTCCCAACTTAGAAGGATGAAAGCTACCTGTCCTGCCACCACAGTGCTTGCCACAAACCTTCCTAATGTAAAACAACTGGTCTGAAGCCCAAGTGCTTAATCCAAAAGACTTAGAATGATAGCTACACTTTAATCAAGTTACAACCAAGCAGTAATAAATACAATTGAATACTTTAGAGAATGTCTGGATTAGTGCTCAAGTTACACAAAGCTAGATCCAGTAGGCCCGAATCCAGTCTATGCCACAGCAAACAAGGCGCACCAGTTTCAGTAAGAAGCAGTTCAGATATGCATGCACTATAAGCCTTTAACCAGAAATTCCCAGCTCAGAAGGGCAGAGTCCAGCCTCTCCTCCCACAAGAGTGCAGACCACGAACCCTCTTAATGTAAAATAACTGGCCTGAAAGCCCAAGTGCTTAAACCAGAATTAATACACTTTTAGAATAACAGGCACTGAGCCCTCAATCAGCAGTTCCCAACCTAGAAGGATGTAAGCTACCTGTTCTGCCACAACAGTGCAGACCACAAACCCTCTCAGTGCAAAACAACTGGTCCGAAGCCCAAGTGTTTAAACCAAAAGGCTTAGAATGAGTTACACCAAGCAGTAATTTGAAATGACTACTGATGTAATCAACAATTGGAGGGTATAATCTGCAGTCATTTTGTCATTTTTACAGTCAACACCAGTAGGTTCATGTGTTGTTTCATTAGACTCCTGCTGACCATTATTTATTCCATTTATGAAGTTTCATGAAATGCCACCATGCTAACCCTGTATGTGAAGCCATTGACTTTGTGCCATTTAATGAAGGTCCTCATATTCATGTATGCATACTTGAAAGGTGATGTAGAATAGGACTTCTAAGATCGCACTATTTCCTTCCTTAGCAATGAATCTTGTAGATCTGCTTGCTGAGGTAAGAACAGGGTGCAGGTGAACCGCATCCTTCCTGAGTTATTACATGTCATGCTGTTGTCTAATTGCTTCCATATGACAGCTAAGCTTTCTGTTTGTAATCCTTTTCAGTTGTACTCCTGCTTATTACTGGTGGAGTTTAGGTCTCACTCTGTGTTCAGAAACAGAAATGTTGCCCTGTCTGATAAACTGCTTATACTTTTGTTTCCTACTTCTGATGTGATTACAACACTGTGAGGATGAATTCTGGGCATGGACTCAATTCTGCATCCCTGTCCAGACGTTGTATGCTCAGACATAATGGAAAATGAGCATAATGCAACTTGACAGCTTTGCACTTTACTGGCAGTGACGGTCTTAGATTGTTTTTTGGGGCCTTCTTACGATCTCTGTTGTAATTCTTGTTTTGCCATAGTTGGTATTATACTTGCCTTTTTCTACCCGTGATTATTGCTGTTACTGTTGCTGGTATTTTCTCTGGCTTGTTGATGTTCTTGGTATTTCACTGTTGCAACATGCAGCCGATGCCATTACATCAGTCTTTCTTGCCGTGTGGTGCCCGAAGCAGAAGCAGTGTGCAAGTCCTGAAGTCTTCAAAAAAGATAAGTACCCCGTTGGGGATCCTTTTTCTTGCTCTAACCGATGTCAGTAAAAGTTAACAATTATCTTACCTGTGGAAAGCAAATACCTCATAGAGATTTTCATTCTTACTGCATCCCCTGTTTAGGCCCGGACCACGACGTCCCTCATTGTCGGTTTTGTGCCTTGTTCAATGCCCAAACTATTTGTCAGGCTATTCTTGCAGCCAATTACTTTCGTACTCAATCTGTGTACTGTGAAATGTCTTCATTAAGCCATCCAACTACCGATCTTCCAAAAAAACGTAAGGATAAAGACAGAGACAGACCACATAGGTCCAGAACTGCCGATGATGCTTCTGTTAAGCTAGTCGTCAGTCCACCGGTACTCAGGCGCTTTCGCAGCCCCTGATACCTACTACTTCATATATGCAGGCCTCTACTGAGACCTATTCAGAGTCCGGTATGCCGCGAGATGCTTCTTCGACTATGGAACCTGCGGATGTCTCTACCTTGGATGGGTCCGAAGCCGCTATGCAGGCACTGGCTTCTGAGGGTGTATTCAGGCCTACAGACATTAATAATAAACCAACGCCATCGTTTTCATCCAGGCCAGAAAACTCGCAATACGACTAGAAAACCAATGACCAAAACCGCAGGCTCAGGCCCATATGCCTCAAAAACAAATGCTTAGAATGGCTGAAGACCTTATTACCTTAATTAGGGGAAGCCAGCCTTCCACCTCTGAGACCTAGAACTGATTTCCTTTCTGATTCTTTTGATCAGGAATCTGATATTTCTGCTTCTTCTGATTACCAGGATTTGCCCTCATCTACTTATGAGGATTCTGATGCAGAAGATTACATTCCCCTCTGTTTCGCCTCCAGAAGATTTTTCCTTTGGTGAAACCTTGCATACTCTTAGGGAGCATTTCCACTGGGAAAGCCAGGATTACTCTGAGTCCAAAAAGAGACTTAGGGAATTTTTACTCCTACCTCAACACAGGCCTTTAGCTATCACTCCTGTTCTGGACATTGTAGATGATACTTTCTTGGAATCTAGCCTTACCCCAGACACTTTACCTCCAGCTCCCAGAAAACCTGACAGGTACTACAGAGTACCTGACTCTCACAAGTTCCTCTTCAAGAATCCTTCTGCGGATCCAGAGACCATTTCCCAAGGACCAAAAGGCATTAAGGCTACTGCTGCCAAAAATCTTACCCCTTCTGAGAGAGATTCTAGAGACTTGGACAGATGGGGTAAAAAGGTATGCACTTCTTATACTTTGGCCATTAGGGCTTTAAATTGCCAGTTTCATATGTTAAAGTATCAGCAGCATATTATGGGACTACTTAGACAGAAAATGATGTTGATTCCTGACTGTGCTGAACACAAAGAATTGCAAGATTTAATGCATTCTGCAGAACAAGTTGGTAAACATACTTTGCAATGTGGTTTTGATGCTTTAGAAGCATCTTGCAGGGCTGCTGTGACTGGGTCTGTACTTAGAAGGCATGCTTGGCTTAAGGAACAAAACTTGCCAGATCATGTTAAAGCTAAATTACTGGATGCTTCCTTAAACCAAGACCGCCTTTTTGGTGGCAAAGCAAAAGTCCTCAAAAGGATGGAGGAAAAAGCTAAATCTATGCAAACTGTTAAAGATTTCCGACAAGTACAGCCTCCCAGATTCAGTAGGCATTGGCCTTCAAAGAACTGGTCCTGTCCAGTCCCTTTCAGGCCTTCTTAGTCCAAACCCAGGAACAGCAGACCACCTAGGCTACAGTCTCAGACTACGCACAGATCTAAGCAGTGGGGGGCTCCCACTTCCAGAGCAGGGAGTAGTAAGCCACCCCCCCCCATGGAAAAATGGCACAATAACTTAACCTTAAACCTTCCAAGCCCTGCTCAACTACCTACTCCCTTAGGAGGAAAGCTCGCCCTGCATTCAAAAAACTGGGAACTCATTACTCAGGACAAATGGGTTTTGAACATAGTTTCCCAAGGATACAGATTTTACTTCCACACACTACCAACCACAAATGGTTGGCCAGAACTAACCCCAAATCAATGGGTGGAGGCCCAACAGCAGTTTCTCTCTCTTCTCAGTATCAGGACTATTCAACCTGTCCCAGCAGAACAAAGGGGACAAGGTTTTTATTCAAGACTTTTTATGATACCCAGAAAAGACAACTCCTGGTGTCCTATATCGGACCTCTCTATTCTCAACACCTTTCTGGTGGTTCCAAAATTCAGAATGCTAACTCTTCAACAGCTTCTTCCGATGCTAGCCAAGTATGCCCAGCTGGCAACACTAGACTTAAAAGAAGCTTACCTGCACATCCCAGTAAGAGGATCCTGCAGACAATATCAACGTTTCAGGGTGGGCTCCATGCACTTTCAGTTCTCTGCACTTCTCTGGCTTATCTACTGTGCCCAGCGTGTTCACAAAGTGTCTAGCTCCAGCCATTGCATTTTTTAGGCAGAGAAATATTCAAATTTACTCATACTTGGACAATTGTCTTATTCAGGCAGAAGGCCAGGACTTGCTATTACAACACCTGGCATTCATAAAGAAACTTCTAACATCATTGGGGTACACCATCAACGAAAAGAAATCTCACCTTGTACCGTGCCAACAGATTGTATTCCTGGGAGCAAGCTTGGACACAACTTCCCAGATGGTATTCCTCACTGTGGAGAAACAAGCTTATTTGACAACCTACTTCAAACTATTGGTCACAAAACCCCAGCTATCTGCAAAGAAAGCTCAGGGGTTCATGGCCTCTTGCATTCTACTAATTCCATATTCAAGACTGCATATGAGGAAACTCCAATGGTATCTAAAAAGCCTATGGTGTCAACATTCTCAGGACCTGGAAACAATGATTTCTATCATTTCTTGTATAAAGACAGAGTTCCTGTGGTGGGCAGAGGCCTGCTACCACAACAAGGGACTCCCTTTCACTCTGCCCCCTGCCACCCAAACCCTAACAACAGATGCAACAGACTATGCATGGATGGCTCGCAGGGCAGTGCATTCAGGGCAAATGGAACCCGAGACAGATGCACCTGCATATCAGTCAAAAAGAAATGTTAGCTGTACGGAATGCTCTGACAGCCTTCAAAGACCGTATTCTTCCAGGACAACTATTGGTAAAGACAGACAACATCACAGTTATGTGGTACATAAACAAGCAGGAGGGAACCCACTCATGCCCTCTCTGCAGACTAACCATGGCTTTGTGGGACACAGCCTTGAGCTACCAAGTACACCCACAAGCACAATTCCTGCCAGGCAAACTAAATTCACTGCCAGATGACTTAAGCAGACATTTCATGGACCCACACGAATGGAAACTAGAACCCAAAATATTCAACCTCTTGAGGAACAAATGGGGGACTCCAGAGGTAGGCCTGTTTGCCTGCCCTCAGAACTACCAGTTGAACAAATTCTGCACAAGAACTCCCCACAGTCAAGCTTAGAATGTGGATGCCCTGTCCTTTACCTGGAAAAGCCTCTTGGTTTATGCCTTTCCCCCTCTGCCTCTCCTCTCAATGGTTCTACTAAAGATCAAACAGGGCAAGCCAAGGGCAATACTGATTGCACCAGACTGGCCACACCAGCACTGGTACCCCCTCTTGTGCAGTATGACACTGCTACAACCATGATACCTGCCTCCGACCCCTTCCCTGCTGTCCCAGCAAGCGGGCCAGATTCTGCACCCTCAGCTTCAAACCCTGAACCTTGCAGCCTGGCTAATTCCTTGAGCTGTCCTCTAGCATCCCTCAGTAAGCAGGTACTGGATGTCATTCTGGAGGCGAGGAGGCCTAGTACTAGAAAATCCTATGCTGAAAAGTGGAAAAGATACTGTTCCTGGAGCCATACTCGGGGGGGGGGGGGGATGGGCACAACGGTGCCCAGCTTACGTCATATTATACAGTACTTAACAGAAATGCTCCACAAGGGCAAATCTCTTCAATTAAAATTCATGCCTCTGCCATTTCAGCACATTATAATACTAAGCCACCCCTCTTCTCTCTCCCCTTGCTAAAGCAATTCCTTAGAATGGCCAAAAATTTAAGACCCCTAAGGAGAACTCCCACTCCAGCCTGGGAACTTAACTTTGTATTGGAAAAGCTCACTCTTCCCCCCTTTGCTCCCGCTGCTAAAGCAGAGTTGAAATTCCTTTCTTGGAAAGCAGCCTTCCTTCTAGCCATCACTTCAGCAAGAAGAGTGTCTGAATTACAGGCCCTCATGGCAGTGGAACCCTGCATTGTCTTCCATGCGAACAGGGTTTCCCTCAAGACTAATCCTTCCTTTATGCCCAAGGTGGTGTCTACAGTGGCTGTAAATCAGTCCATTCATTTGCCTTCTTTTTTCCCTAATCCACAAAACAAAGGGGAATGAATACTGCACTCTCTGGACCTGCACAGACAACTTAGATTCTATTTGGACAGGACTAAGCCTATCAGAAAATCTGAACAGCTGCTAGTTAGCTTTGCTGCAGGGGCAGAGGGGTAGACCATTTCAAAGCAGACCATTTCCAAATGCGTAGCCCATTGCATTCATTTCTGCTACGAGCACCATGGACAACCTACCACACAGGGGATAAGATCATTGCATCTACCTCTGCGGCATTTCTCAGAGGAGTCCCTACCAAGGGACATCCTAGAAGCTGCTACCTGGAGCTCTGTACATACCTTCACTGAGCATTACCACATGCCTATCTTTTCTAAATCCAGAGCTGGATTTGCCACTGCAGTCTTGCAGGGCTTAATAGCTGGCCCTAATGCTCTTTAACTTCCTCCTCCCTTTGGGAATCAACCCAAGTGTGATGACTGCAACATCGAAACATGAAGAACATAGTACAGTTGTGTACACTTACCATTTTAAAATCTAGGTGCTTAGGATTTCCCTCTTTCTTCCCCCCTTGGCTGACCTGGTGTGATTCGGTTTGAACTCTACAGTTCCCTACAAAACAGTGTCTACAGGACTGCTGAGTGCAGATTTTAGGCCCTTACATTCAACTTATCTCTGGTGTGGTGTCTTGAGTCAATCAGGGTATTCCTTGTAACCACTCCCACTGCCTTCTCTTTTCCCCCACCCCCCTCTTTCCTCAAACAGGTTAAACTGCTACAATTCAGTACAGGCATCATTTTCAAATCTAGGTGCTTAGGATTTCCCTTTCTCTTCCCCCCTTGGCTGACCTGGTGTGACTCAGTGCATGTTTCTTCATTGTATGGATCTTTTACTGTTTTTTTTGTAACTGAATGACCTGCTGCTAAATTCTGATTCTGCACAGACTGCTCTATTTTTTTTTCAGAGGCTCTATAAGTAGCTAGTGACTTTACTGGATTTCTGTGGTAATATTTGTGTTTAAACTGAACCTGTACCTAGAGAAAGTGCATAATCAGAGGTCCTCCTTGCTGCATGTGTTTTTTAATGTTTAAATTGCACACACACATTGAAGAAGTGCTTTTATGACTTGAAAACTTGGGCTAGCTATACCTGAAGTGCTTTTACTGGTAATTTTCCAGTTGTACAATTGTGAATAATTGATGTTAAGTTGTCAATCTCGCCTTCATTCTTGCTGGATGGGTTCGGAGCCGATCCTCGGCTCCGACTCTGCCACTTACTAAAGCTCGAGAGCTAATTTTACCGGCTCGAGGCAACCCTATATCCCATGATGCAAGGCGATAACTACCCAGATCTCGTTTGCCGCTTTCGCTTGCGAGGTGCATTTTTACCGGCTCCTGGTAAGTTTTCAAATTTTCAGACTTTTAGTCACTCCCTTTTCGTTTTAGTCCACTACTGTTATTGTTTTAACTCTTAACGGTTAGATTTTAAACCCTATCTCCCGTTATTGGTTCCCCTTTTCCAGTTATTTATCCCTTCCCCTAAGTTAGGCCTTAAGCCTCCCCCTTTCCTAATTTTTTGTCAGGGATTCTGTGTGGTGTTTGGGTGTGTTTGTATCCCTGTTTTATTTTTATTTTGGATTGGGTGTTGATTGTGTGTGTGTGTGTGTGTGTGTGTTTTTGATACTTTGTGTTCCCTCGACACAGTTATGTCGAAGGACACAAAGGTCTCAGGCTTCAAGAAGTGTGACTCGTGCTGTCAGAAAATGTCTCTGACAGATGGTCACACTTCTTGTGTTTACTGCCTGGGACCTCTGCACCTGCAGGACTCTTGTTCTGTCTGCCACACCTTCAGCCCAAGAGTCCTGCAAGAGCGCAGAAATAAACTAATACTGAGGGGCTTATTAAAGCCTGAGAGCTCCCCTACTAAGTCTGCTCCGGGGAAGCCATCGAAACCAGTAAAGCCTTCGGCTCCAAGCCCTAAGCCATCGGCTACTGGTTCGCCTTCTGTGACGAGATTGGCGCCGGCCGGAGCCGATCCTTCTGTGTCGCAGCTTACAGTATCGGCTCCACCTGGTGCCGATACCGCTAAATCTAGGCACTCACTGTCGGCTCCGGCTGGAGCCGACGTATCCTCGGCTCCTTCGGCTCCACCCATCTCCAGAAAGAGATCAAGATCCCCTTCGTTGGAGTCTATACATTCGGCTCTGAGATCACCCCTGCTCTCGGAGTGGAGCCATCGGAGCCGGTCTTCTCGGTCGTCCAGGCTGTCCGACCACGACCTCGAGAGAGTGGTGAGTAGACTATTAAAGTCTCAGGCATTGGCCCAAATGCTCCATAGCCCATCTCATCAGATGGTAGCTATTACACATCCACCTAACATTCCTCCTTCGACTCTCCTACAGAGCTCGGAGCCGGAGCTCCTTGGAGCCGTGACTGTTGTGGCTTCGGAGCCGATACCTCCCCCTTCGGCTCTGTCGTCCTCTGCTCCGATCTCCTCCTTGATGCCTTCATTGGAGGGATCCGGGCGTCTGGTCTCTCTTGTCGGCTCCGAGGGGACGAGTGGCATCGGACCCTTGTCCAACCCCGTTCTCCCTCTTGGAGCTTCGGCGCTGGTGAGCTTAGCCCTGACATCAGCCTCGGAGCCGTCCCTGTCGGTGCGGCCTGGGGTTCCTATCTTTTCAGAGCAGGAGCCTTCTGGCCTCTCTGATGGGGGAGCCTTCAAGGTGATGAGGAGTGTACTAGCCCCAGGGCGTAGTCAGCGGTCAGTTCCATCAGCTCCTCCCACTACAGTGCCTGCTGACGTCTCTTCCCACTCTCTTGCTCCCAGACCCAGAGATCCAACGCCTCAGGTTTCCCCACTGGGAATATCTTCCTCTTCCGAGGCTTCTTCTGACCCGTCAGGTGAGCCTCTGCGTAAGAGGACATGTAAGATTAAACATCTAGACTCCCCCTAGTCTATTACATCCGATACTGACTTGGATGAGTCGGAGGGATCCCCAAGGTCCCCCTCTGAGGATGTCTCTTTCTCAGACATCCTTGAACTCCTTAAGCAGAGGGGGAACTGGCCTTCCCTTAATCCTTCCGAGGACGAGTCGGTATACCTAGAGACGTTCGGGTCTCGACCCTCCACCTCCTGGGTGTCTCCGCCTTTCGACCCTCTTATGAACGTGGTGGCTCGGAAGGCGTGGATGGCCCCGGATTCGGTGGAACCCATTCCTCGGAGGCCTTCTAAATTCATCACGGCCCCACCTGATAGGCAATTTTTGACAGAAGGTGTCCTGGTTGATGCCATGGTGGTGGCTGCAGCCACCAAAAAGGAACTAACTGATCCTTCAGTACCTGTCCATCCTCCTAACAAGGATTCCTGGACTATGGATAGGTATGGCAAGCGGATATTTTCTTCAGCGACCTTTGCCATGCGGTCGCTGAACTACTTGTGTCACTTCACCCGCCTTCAAAGAGATGTTCTTAAAGAGTTGGGAGAAGTTTTACAGGATCCGTTAGCTGCTGGGTCGCAGGATAAAATTAACTCACAGCTAGGAATCCTAAACTCCATTGTTAACTCCTCCATGCGGCTCATTTCATATGCAGCCAATGGAGCAAGTAGGGCCGCAGGCACAGGAGTGGCTTTAAGGCGTCAATCCTGGATGCGGCTTTGTAATTTTGCAGACCCCTTCAAGGCGTCCTTCACAAACTCTGCTTTTGATGGTTCGACCTTGTTCGGACCTCAAGTGAAAGACACCTTGACTAGATGCGAACAAGATGGCAAGACTCTTTCTGCCATAGGAGTCCGTTTCTCCACACCTTCAAGACCTTACCCAAAAGGTCAGAAGGGAGGGAAAATGTGGTTCCGCAAATCTCAAGGAGTCACGCCTGACGCACGAGGTCAGTTTACCCCCAGAGGCAGAGGGGGTAACAACAACAGACGCCGCCCTAGGGGCAGAGGGGGTCCACAGAATCAGGGTAGCAGGGATCCTCTCTCTGACAAAAACCCTTCCAGCATCCCTGAGATGTTGCCCGATTGTCCATCTTCGGAGGCAGTCAGGGGAAGATTATCGCTGTACCCAAAAGCCTGGCTTTCCCTTTCTCAAGACAAATGGGTGCAGTCGATCATATCTGAGGGTTACAAAATTCCCTTTATTCAAACCCCAGTTCAGCAAAAGGGAACCCTTCCAGACGTTCCACCCGGTCTAAGGGAACTAGCAGTACCAGAGATATCAAAACTGCTAGCAAAAAGAGCCATCCAGCCAGTCCCAGCAGACCAAATAGGATCCGGAATCTACTCAAGGTTCTTTTTAGTACCAAAAAGACAGGGGATTGGAGACCAATATTAGATCTCAGCAAACTAAACAAGTTTGTAAAGAAAACAAGATTCCGGATGGTCACGCTTCAGTCCATTCTACCCTTTCTGGGCAAGGACAATTGGATGTGCTCGGTGGACCTTCAGGATGCGTACTATCACATAAAAATTCACAGGTGCTCCAGAAGGCTTCTCCGCTTTCGGCTGGGGGCCAGTCACTTCCAGTTCAGTGCCCTGCCGTTTGGACTCACTACAGCCCCCAGAGGGTTCACCAAATGTATGGCAGCAGTTACGGCTCACCTGAGACGTCAAGGATTCCAGGTGTTTCCATATCTAGACGACTGGCTCCTCACTGCCACCACCAGGCATCAACTTCTCCAAGCCAGAGATTACACCATTCACATTTGCAGAGGGCTGGGGATCTCTATAAATTTCGAAAAATCTGTCTTGTCGCCTTGTCAATCTATTACCTTTATAGGAGCCAAATTGGACACCGTACAACTTTCAGCAAAGTTAACAGATCAAAGGATCTTGGATATTCAAAACCACATCCATGTGCTTCTCCAGAGCGACAAAATTCAGGCCAGATTTGCCCTGAAAGTATTGGGTCTAATGGCGGCCGCCATAACACTTCTTCCCCTAGCCCGCTTTTACATGCATCTCCTACAGTGGATGCTGTTCGCCCAATGGTCTTTTCAATGACTTCCCATGCATCACAGGATCATGATAACTCCAATTTGCAAAAGGCATCTGACCTGGTGGATATTGTCCCCTCAAGTCCATCAGGGCAGACCCTTTGTTCCTCCCGCCCCGATCGCCACGGTTACATTGGACGCCTCCCTGATCAGGTGGGGGGGGCATTATCAGGGCAGGATGGTCCATGGCACTTGGCAACCTTTCGAATGCCACCTGCACATAAATGTCCTGGAGATGAGAGCAGTGCTTTTAACGTTGCAAGCCCTCCACGACTCTCTTCCCCTGGGGACTATTGCAGTCCAAACGGACAATATGTCCATAGTATGGTATATCAACAAGCAGGGCGGAACCAAGTCCTATCCACTGTGTCGAGAGGCACTCAGACTTTGGCAGTGGGCAATCTCTTCTCAGCGGTTTCTGATAGCAATGCATATCCCCGGGAAATCCAACATCATAGCGGACAGGTTGAGCAGAGATATTCTCATGCCTCACGAGTGGTCTCTCAAACAATCTGTGACGGAAGAGATTTTTCAGAAATGGGGCCTTCCTTGCTACGATTTTTTTGCTACGCCTCAAAACAGCAAATGCCCCGACTTCTTCTCCCTCTTCCCCCTTCCAGGCCATCCCCCCAGAGACGCTCTAATTCAAGATTGGCCCCCGGGACTTCTCTATGCTTTTCCTCCCTTTTCTCTAATCCCACAAGTAATTCAGAAAGCAACCGCTTTGAGAGCCAAGATGATTCTCATTGCCCCTTATTGGCCTCAACAGATATGCTTTCCATTCCTGCATCATTATATTTTGGTACAGCCATGGCATCTGGACCCGGTTCCAGATCTTCTGACCCACCAGTCGGGGCAGCTGCACCAACCCATACCTTCTCTCAACCTCACTGCTTGGTTGCTCCACTTCCATCCCTAGCCAGGCTTCCTATGATTTCTAATCCCGTCTGGAATATCATAGTAGCTTCCCTTAAATCTTCCACCAGAAGGATTTACACTAGTAAATGGCAATGTTTCTCCTTCTGGGCAAAAGCTAGGAACATAGATCCCTTTACTGCTCCGATTCATTCGGTCTTGGAATTCCTAGCAGAAATATTTCACTCAGGATCTTCTTCCTCCACAGTAAAAGTTCAGTTGGCAGCCATTTCAAATTTTCATATTGGCTTGTTGGACCACAACATCATGTCCCATAAACTTTGCAAGGCATTCCTTAGAGGCGTATTTTTACTTAAGCCTCCGATTAGAGACCCCCCCACCACCACAGTGGGATCTAAATTTAATCTTAACATCCTTGATTCTTCCCCCCTTTGAACCTGCGGCTACCTGTTCATTGAAATTTCTTTCTTGGAAGACACTCTTCCTGGTCGCCATTACTTCTGCCAGGAGAGTATCTGAGCTTCATGCCCTCTGCATTCGTCCTCCCTACTTAATCTTCCACAAAGACAGTTTCTCTAAGGACTAATCCGTCTTTTTTACCCAAAGTGGCATCGCAGACAAACTTAAATCAATCTATTGATCTTCCAGTTTTTTCCCAAATTATTCTAATAGAGCGGAGCAAAAGCTACATTATCTCGATGTTCACCGCCAACTCAGATATTATTTGGACAGAACCAAACAATTTAGGAAATCTGATCAACTGTTTTTATCCTATGCAGAGAACAGGAAAGGCCTTCCGGTATCCAAGGTAACCCTGTCTAGGTGGCTGTCTTCTGTGATTACATGCATTTATCAACTCAGAGGTAAAGAGTTGACATCTAGGCCAAAAGCCCATTCAACTAGAGCACTAGCTACATCTACAGCTTTTCAAGCTAGACTTCCAATAGACACTGTTTCTGCAGCAGCCACATGGACCTCTCCCCATACCTTTGTTTCACCTTACAGATTGGACTTGGCTTCCAGAAACAGAGCAAATTTTGGTTCCACCTTTCTCAAGAGTCTGTTCCATTGACCCACCCAGGATAAAGGTGCTAGGGACGCGGTCCCATCCAGCAAGAATAAAGGAGAGATTGACAACTTAACATTGAGAAGTTATGTACCTACCGTAACGTTCCATGTTAGTTGTCTTCTCTCGCCTTCTTTCTTGCGTCCCTCCCACCATCCCCCTAGTCTGGTCAGACCGAGAAGTTTATTCCTCTTCCTTGAAGAGTCCTGATCCAATTTTTCCAAGCTAATTAGCTTCCTAGTGTCACTAGATCAGATTGGTCTTTTTCGAGGGATTATGTCCCCTTTCTCCTCCTCTCCAGTTGGAGGAATATATTGCATAATTTTTCCTTAGCTACCAAATGAGATCTGGGTAGTTATCGCCTTGCATCATGGGATATAGGGTTGCCTCGAGCCAGTAAAATTAGCTCTCAAACTTTAGTAAGTGGCCAAGTCGGAGCCGAGGATCGGCTCCAAACCCATCCAGCAAGAAAGAAGGTGAGAGAAGACAACTAACATGGAACGTTATGGTAGGTACATAACTTCTCAATTTAGTTTTTCTGGTATATCTTTAAAATCTGGCAAGTGTTTATTTACTGCATTGCTCTCTTGCTTAGGTTTCTTAGCTATAAATCTTAGTTAATTCTGAAGTATGCTACTTTACCCCCCCACCAAACCTTTCTGAATGCATTATTATATAATAACTGCCTGTTGTTGCCTTCATGCTTACCCTAGAATCTCTGCTTTTCTCTTTTCCTAGTTGAACTCTACAGTTCCCTACAAAACGGTGTCTACAGGACTGCAATTCAGTTTCTCTCAGCATTTAAACAGAGTAGGTTGCACACACAAAAAGCATTTGTTAAGCTTTCACTTAGAGTGCTTTGTAATTAAGCAGGTCACCATATTGGTCAGCCATAGGGCTCTTTGTTTCTACTTGAGTGGTTGCCTCCTTCCCCTGTAACTGAAGTAAATTTGACTCTTACATTAAGAGCTGTACTACTTACCTTATAGCTTTAGGACACCTTAGGAAACCTTGTAAACTGCAATAGCCTCGCTATGCTCACCCTCGCTACGCTTGGGCTCTCTTCGCTCCCCTCCCTGCCCCCAATTTCCTCCCGACCCCAGTACCTCTAAATTTATTGGACTTTAGCCACTCCCCCACTTTCTTGATCCTATCTGCTTTCATCTGGTATAATTCCACCCACCCCCATTCTACTACCTACATTTTAATAGCACCTATTAGCTTTCATCTGGCATTCTCCCGTCCCCCTTCCAGTACCTTTACCTCACCACTCAATCTTCTGGTGTTGCATCACCAGGTAAAACAGTTCCTTAACTCACTAGCTGAATCACAGATAATGATATACTCCTCTTTACTACCCCTCTTGTTCACACCATACCTCCTTACCTTGTATGAAAACCAGTTTCTCACGGGATTTCAGGTCCCAAAAGGCCATACTATCACCCCAGCTGTAAATCCTTCCACCTTCAACCATACTTACAGTACCAGATCCTATCCAACATCTTGTTCAGTCTATTAACATCTCAACCCCAGGCACATTAGTTCTAGATCCAAACACTACCACAAACTAATAAACAAATTCCTGAAGTTCATCACCAAATATAGACTCAAACTAATACTTGGTGGTGATATTCACCCCAACCCTGGCCCACTCACTTCAGATACACATACCCCCTCTACTTGCAATCTAAGCTACAAACCTACAATTAATAGGCCAACTAACTCTCTCCTAGTCTGTCACCTCAATATTAGAAGCATTAGTAAGAAGGTACATGAATTGCATGCACTTCTGGATGTCCACTCCCCTGAGATTCTCTGTTTATCTGAAACCTGGTTAAAACCTAACACTAAAGACAATGAAGTGTTACCACCTGGGTACAACATACACAGGCTGGATCATGCTTCGAGGAAGGTGGGTAGCTGTACTCTATAAATCTGAGTTGAATGTCACCATAGATGTAATACAACCTCCTCAGATTAATAACTCAGAGATTCTTGCCACCAAATTGCAACTTAATAAAAATAAATGCATTAATATCATCTGTATGTGCATTCCCCCAGGTAACAATATATCTACATTTGAAGATATCCTGCACTGGCTATCATGTCACTACCCCCAAGAAACCCTACTACTTGGAGACTTTAACATAGACTGGGGCACCTGTTCCTCAGAATCCCCAACCACCCATATTAACCTGCATGCATTTACACAAATCATATCCACCCCTACCAGGATAGGTAAACCCAACCAAAAGAAAGTATACTTGACTGGGTACTCATAAACAGTCACCCCAACTGTACACCTCTGGTACCCTCCTTAATGGCCTAAGCGATCACCTTCTCACATATGTAATTAAGCACAAAACCATTAATTCCCAACAACCCTTACTCAGAAAGGTTAGAAACAATAAAAACTTTGACCCTGCCAAATTCCAACAAGAACTAAACTCATGTAATTGGTCTATTCTAAAACACCTCCCCTTAGAGGAAGCAGTAGCATACTTTAACGACAAATTCCTTGAGATCCTTGATTTGCATGCACCTGTTCGTTCAAGGAGAACCAAGGCAAAAACTGCACCATGGCTTTCTATAGAGTCTAAACTCAAAATTACCCTTAGAAACAAAGCATGGGCTTTATGGCGTTCTTCTAAAGATCCTCAAGATCACATTAAATACAGGCAATCCAGGAACGAAACCAAAAAATCAATTTTACAAGACAAAAAACAATACTACTGTAATTTACAGACAGTAAATCAAAATAACTCTCAGAAGTTTTGGGCAGGTTTAAATAATCGACTACATCCTGGACAAACTTCAACCCCAATCCCTGCTGCTACTATTGATAAAACCCCTGAAGATGTTTCTGATAGTTTTAACCAATTCTTTACTGAGACAATTCAAGCCCTAGCTAGCCAACTACCTCCTAGCTCCCCTGGTCCTGAAAGTAGCACCCCTAGAAACCTACTCGCGTTCAGCTTCCAACTAGTCGCCACTTCACTTATCCGTACCTTGATCAAAAAATTAAAACCCACTACACTTTCTGCTGATCAACTCCCTGCCGAGTACCTACAAAAGTCAGCTGATGCTATTGCTTACCCCGTCTAAATACTAATCAATCGAACTGTGGTAGAAGCTAAAATTCCCACCATCTGGAAAATATCCTATGTCATTCCACTTCACAAAGGAGGCAGCTCTACTGAATTCTCCAATTGTAGGCCAATAGCTATACTCTCTCCACTTGCAAAGATTATGGAAAATGTATTCATAGACAACTCATGCACCACCTAATCCAAAATCGCCTTATGGCAGACACTCGGCATGGCTTCCGTCCTCATCACAGCAGTACTTCAGCCCTCCTAGCCTTTACTAACACCATAAACCATAATTGCAACAATAATTATATATCCTCAGCCCTCTTTTTGGATCTTTCCAAGGCATTCGATATGGTTGATCACCAACTTTTAATCCACACCCTGCAAACATTCTGTCTAGATACTGGAGCCCTCCAGTGGTTTCAGTCCTACCTGAATGGTCGACAGCATGCTGTCCTCTGGCAGAACAAACTCTCTAACCTTCTACCTAACACCCTTGGAGTACCACAAGGCTCTATACTAGGACCCTTGCTGTTCTCCATCTTCATTAATGACCTTTATACTGTCATCCCAAAAGTCAGCTGTATCCAATATGCTGATAACTCTACTCTGATTTGCTCAGCCACATCTCCAGTAGAGTTATGGTCAGCTACCCAGACCACCTTTAATACAATAGAAAACTGTCTTTCTGAACATCGTCTGATCCTAAATCCCAAAAAAACTAAAATGCTGTTATTTTCACCAACACGTAGGTCTACCGCTTTCACCTTTACCATAAAATCAAATGATGGCACAATAATCTCCCCTGACCCATCTACAAAACTATTAGGTGTCATCATAGACAATAATCTAAACTTTGACGTACATGTTAACCAAACTATCAAAACCATTAATAAAAAACTAGGGTCACTTTACAGAATAAAAGCCTTCCTAACCCCTCCAGCTAAAATTGCCATAGCTCGCTCTCACCTTCTTTCAACCCTTCTGTATGCATCCCATCTACTCTCGAATTTAAACAAGACTGTCCTTAACAAACTCTCAATTTGCTACAACCACATTGCCAGGTTTGCCACTGGGCTGCCTTTTAGGACACATCATTGCATCAATCTAAATCAGCTTGGGTGGCTTGAACTACCCAGCCTAATCCAGTATAACCAACTGATTATGGCCTATAAAATTCTCTATAATCCAGACAATACTCCTGCACTTAAAAATATTATCACCCCCTATAACAATTCTAGACCGCTTCGATCCTCTAACAAACTACTAATTCAAACTAGCAAAATTAATAACACAGCCGGTGATTCTCTCTTTGCAAACTCTGTAAGTAGATCCTGGAACTCTCTTCCAGCTGATATTACCTTACTTTCCACCTTAGGTCAATTTAAAACTAGACTCAAACAACATTTGTCACTTAACTGGCTATGTCAATGTATCAAGCCTGGCTAACTCTCTCTAGAATGTGTAAAAATCTATTAACCAGTTTACCGTGTAATTTAATTTAATCCTGACTTGTGCTCAGGATTAACTGTAACCTGTGGAACTAACTTGCTTACGTATGTAATTTCTGTAAATAGACTGTTTGTAATATGTAATGCTGGTATTATGTAATGCTGTATCTGCTTACCCTTGGAGCTTTTCTCCCCGGGCTTCTGCTGAAAATGGACATGCATCCAGTCGGACTATCCCGGTCAACAAATGTAAAATAAAAATAAATAAAATGTAGATGTTCGAGTGTATTCACTGATGCAGTCCTGCTTACCCTCCCTCCAGCCCCATGACTTCTCTTGGCTCTACCTTTCCTTCTTGGTGGTATATTTATTCTTTTTTGTGTATTTGCTTTTTGATGGGGATTTACCATACCATTTAATTGCTTCCTATTGTGGGGGCACCTGACATCTGGGGCAGGAAAAACTGATGTAATGGCATTGGCTGCATGTTTTATACCCCTGACAACCTGACGTCAAGGAAGAAGCGACAGCATCCGACGCAGAAATCCGAGGACTCTGGCATTCAGGCCAGCTGAGGGTTACCTGCGGGCAGATAACCCAAATGTGATGACTGCAACAGTGAATACACTCGAACCTCTACATTTTTGGTAAGTGTACACAACTGTACTTTTCTCCTTTTACAGGTTGTTTTGCTAAAATGTCTAAGAAGCCTACCGGTTTTTAAAAGTGCTCCACTTGTGGGTACAAAATCTCTAGTTCCAATAGCCATTATGAATGTGTTGACTGCCTCTGTCCAGATCACCTAAATGTGGAATGTGATATTTGTGTGAGTTTTAATCACAGGGCCTTGGTTGAGAGGGAGAATAAGTTAATTTTAAAAGGTCTTCTCCAGTCTTCTGCGTCATCTGTTTCTGGAGCCCCATCTTCTTCCAAAAAATCCTCAGGAGACACAGCAGACAGGACCAGATTTGAGGAAGCACTCCTTTGACCACTGTCCTCTTTCAACTTCTTTGGGCTCAACTCCGCCTGAAAAAGTTAAAACATTTTTGAATCTGTCAACTTCCACAGCTCTGACCCTGTCAAAAAGTAAACTATCAGATCCATCCCCAATCTTGGATCCAACTTTGTCCAAGTCACTTCAGGCTCCTGTATGGTGTACTTCAGAGCCAGTAACTTTGAGGCTACACTGTCCCTTTCTTCAAGACACACATCAAAGAGTATCCTGTCCACCTTCTACATCATCTTCACTCAGGTCATCTAGGAGTTCAACAGAAGCAGATATGGATAGGATGATGAAAAAATTTCTCAGAACCTAAATTCAGTTATGTCATTCTGGCTGTGGCTCCCATTGGACCCATGCACCTCTCTAGTACAGAGTCCTAACCTTTGACTCCTACTCCTGTCCGTCCAGTGGTTTTGGAGATTTCAGACCAGAGACAGAGTATGTCTGTGTCAGATCCAAAAACTTGGCCTTCACGACTTAAACACTTTGTGTCCAAAATGGGCCCAACCTTGTTGGATCTAGATGGAGTTCATAGCCATATTTTCAATGTCAGATCCAGGGGGCCAGGACTGACTCCGATGTTCTTGAATCCATTCCTCCCTCTTAGAGCATCAGTGCTTGACAGCTGGGTTCCAATCTCTGCTTTGAGGCTGTTGCCGGGGGGGGGGTTCATTGTACACAAGCTTCTGTGGATCCAGTGAGGTCAAGGCTCAGCTCCTTCATGGCATCAGCTTTCGAAGTAGTGAGGAGAACCTTCTCCATTTCGGTGAAAAAGACATCCTTGCCTCCCTCAAGTCCACCCCATGCTCAACTGTCTTCTATGGAGGCTCGGTCTTTTCATCCTGTCTCATCGGGACAGCCTGTCTGATCAAGTCTCAAGATTGTCCTCATTCAGGACTCTGCTGGCACTTCTGAGTCCTCTCCAGAACCTCCCACCAAAGATTCCCCTTGGAAGTAGACATATAAGAAGAGACACTTAGACTCTCCACAAGAGTTGTTAACCAAAGACACTAACTTCGATGAGGAGGAAGGGTGCCCCAGATCAACCCTTGAGGACATCTCATTTGGAGAAGTACTCAAACGTTTGAGACAGAAAGGTGTGGCTGGTCTTCCGACCACCCCTTCCCAGGAGAAGACCATGTTTCTTGAGGCTTTCAGAGCCAGCTCATCTGCAACTTGGTAGTCCCCTGGCAGATGAGTTGGTAGACATTTTCTCCCGCTGAGCTTGAAAGGATCCAGATGTCATGGAGCCCATCCCCAAACACCCTGACATATATCTTGTTGCACCAAAGGACCAAAAGAAAGGGCTTACTGGAGCAAGGAGCCCCATGTGGATACTATGATGGTTGCAGTAGCTACCAAGAAAGGACTTGTGGAACTGAATTCTACTGTCCATCGATAAGGAATCTTGGGCATTGGACAGATTTGCGAAGTGCATCTATGCATCAGTGACCTTTGCTCTCAGGTCTCTGAATTATCTGGCACATGTGACAAGATTTCAGAGGGAATTGAACAAACAGTTCTCCAGTACCCTCTCTGGGTCCATGTCTGCAGAGGACAAGAAGACAGTTTCTTCACAACTGGCCACCCTCCAGTCTTTTTCCAGTGCTTCCATCAGCTTGAGTTCTCATATCTCAGAGGAAGCTCCTACATCGGCGGGTTCAGAAATAGCTGTTAGAAGGCATGCCTGGATGTGCCTTTGTGATGCTGCGGAACCCTTCAAGTCTTCGGTCATCATTGCTCCCTTTGATGGATCCATCTTGTTTGCCGTAAGGTGAAAGAAACTCTCTCACTCTCTCTCTGTCTAGGATCAAACAAGATGGGAATACTTTGCATCAGGAAGCCATTTTTCTACCCTTGAAAGGACCTTTTCTCAAAACCAGAGAGCTGGTAGAAAAATGTGGTTCAAAAAGACACAAGGTTCTTCTCAAGACTCCTGTGGAGAAAGGTCCCCTTGTGGCAGAAGGGGAACTCTAATAGAAGATGCCGCCCTCACAGCAGAGGTAGCCCACAACATCAGGACTTCAGAGCTCCAGTCTCGGAGAAGTTCTTCCAGCATCCCCAAAGGGTTTTCAGACTGCTGCACTCTGGAAACAGTTGGGGGATGCTTATCCCTGCACCTGCAAACCTGGATAGCCATTACCAAGGATTCCTGGGTACGGAATATAATATCATATACCATTTTCCCTTCTCTCTCCAATACACAGCAAAAGTTTCCACCCAGACATAGGAAAGTGGCAGCAATAGAAATACAAAAGCTGTTGAAATAGGAGTCATCCAGCTGGTCCCTCCAAACCAGCAAGAGTGTTCTTTGTGTTTCACTGTTGCAGTCATTACATTAGGGTAAACTGCTGGCAGGTTGCCTTCAGTCGGCCTGATTAACAAAGTCTTGGGTCCTGCGTCGGTTGCTGTCCCTTCTTCCATGATGTCAGGTCATCAGGGGTATAAAACATGTAGCTGATGCCATTACATCAGTCTTTCTTGGCATGCCATGCCCGAAGCAGAAGCAGTTCGCAAGTGCCGGTCAGCCGACTCCTGAAATTTTTGTTTTCGAGTTTCAGAACCGAAGTCTTCAACTTAAAGCTAAGTACCCCGTTGAGGAAACTTTTTCTTGTTCCTTACCGATGTCAGTAAAAGTTAATAATTGCATTACATGTGGAAAGCAAATACCTTCATAAAGATTTAATTTGTACTGTATTCCTTGCCTAGGCCCTGACCACAACGTACCTTGCTGTCAGTTTTGTGCTTTATTTAATCAGCACACCATCCATCGTCTGTACATTTTTGCCTCTAAATATTTTGGTTCTCAGTTTAATTATCCAGAAATGTCGTCAGTTAGCCATCCCACTACCAGGATTCCAAAAAAACACAAAGATAAAGACGGAGACAGGCCGCCAAGGTCCAAAACTGCCGACAATGCTTCTCATAAGCCAGTCGCCAGTTTGCCGGTACTCAGTGAGGCGCTTTCGCAGTCCCTGATACCTGCTACTTCTGATTCGCAGGCCTCTACTGAGACCCATTCAGAGTCCAGTATGCCGCGAGATGCTTCACCTATGGAACCCGCTGATGTCTCAATCTTGGATGGGTCCGGAGCCGCTGTGCAGGCACAGGCTTCTGAGGGTGGATTCAGACCTACAGACTTGCATATTAAATCAACACCGTCTTCATTACTAGGGCCTAAATCTCGATCTATGTCTAAAAAACCGACAATCAGGACACATGTTCAGGCCCCTATGCCTAAAAAACAAATGATCAAAATGGCTGAAGATCTAATTACTCTAATCAGGGGTAGTCAACCCCCCCCCCCCCCCCCAAGAGGTCTAGGGCTGAGCTTGATTATGAATCTTCTGATCAGGATTCTGTTTCTTCTGACTCTTCTAATGACCTGGATTTGTCCATACCTACTTATGAGGATTCTGATGCAGAGGATTCCATTGCCTCTGCTTCCCCTCCTGAGGACTTTTCTTTTCTGGAAACTTTACATACTTTAAGGGAGCATTTCTAATGGGAAAGTCAGGAATTTTCTGATTCAAAAAAGAGGCTTGGGGATTTCCTCCTCCTACCTCAGCATAGGCCTTTGGCTATACCTCCTGTACTAGACATTGCTGATGATGTGTTTTCGGAATCCAGTATGGCCTATGATTCCCAGTCTCTGGCTCCTAGTAAAACTAACAGATGCTACAGGGTTCCTGAGTCCAACAAGTTTCTTTTCAAAAATCCTGTTGCAGATCCAGAAATCATTTCTCAGGGGCCCAAGGGCATTAAGGCTTCTACTGCTAAAAATCCTACCCCTTCTGATAGAGACTCCAGGGCGCTGGATAGATGGGGTAAAAAGGTTTATACTTCTACAACCTTGGCAATCAGAGCTTTAAACTGCCAATTTCATATGTTAAAATATCAATAGCGTATTATTGGATTGTTTAAACAGAAAATTATGTTCATTACTGACTGTGTGGAAAATAAAGATTTACAGGATTTAATGCATTCTGCTGAACAAGTTTGGAAAACATAATTTGCAATGTGGCTTTGATTCTTTAAGAGGCCTCCTGCAGGGCTGATGTTACTGGGTCTGTGCTTAGAAGGCATGCTTGACTTAAGGGGCAATCTTTGCCTGATCATGTTAAAGTGAAGTTGTTGGATGCTCCTTTAAATCAGGACCGCCTGTTTGGCAATAAGGCTGAAGAAGTTCTAAAAAAGATGGAAGATAAAGCTAAATCTATGCAAACTGTTAACGATTTCTTACAAGTGCAACCTCCAAGATTTAGTAGGCACTGGCCTACTAAGAATTGGTCTTTTCCAGCTCCTTTCAGATCCTCTCAAGCCAAACCCAGACACACCAAAAACTCCAGGTTTCAGTCCCAGGGGACTCCAAGAACTAAGCAGTGTGGGGCCTCCACTTCCAAATCTGGAAATAACAAGACACCCCCCTATGGTAAACAGTCTCAATGACTTCCTTTTAAAATTACCAAGCACTTACCTTTTAACCGCCCCTTTGGGGGGAAAGATTGCTCTTCATGCAGTGAACTGGAAACTCATAACCCCGGACAAATGGGTTTTAAATATAGTGTCCCAGGGATACAGATTTCATTTCCACATGTTGCCAACACCAAACGGGTGGCCAGACCTGCCCCCAAATCAGTGGGCAGAGGCTCAAAAACAAGTACTTTCCTTCTTAAACATGGGGGCTATTCAACCGGTACCAGAAGAGGAAAAGGGACAAGGTTTCTTTTCCAGGCTTTTTCTGGTACCCAGAGAAGACAAATCATTGTGTCCAGTCCTGGCCCTGTCTACTCTAAACACCTTTCCAGACATTACAAAATTCAAGATGCTGACTCTTCATCAGTTACTTCCTATGCTGGGCAAAGATGATTGGTTGGCAACTATAGATTTAAAAGAAGCATACCTGCACATCCCAATCAGGGAATCTTGCAGAAGATACCTGCGCTTCAAAGCAGGCTACTTGCATTATCAGTTCTCTGCACTGCCCTTTGGCTTGTCTACTGCGCCCAGGGTATTCACAAAGTGCCTGGCTCCAGTTATTGCATTTTGCAGGCAAAGAAATATTCAAATATATCCATACTTGGACAATTGTCTAATTCAGGCAGAAAACCAGGACATACTTCTAAATCATCTGGCGTTTGTAAAAAGGGTTCTAACTTGTCTGGAGTACACCATAAACGAAAAGAAATCACAACTGCTGGCCTCTCAACAGATTACATTCCTGGGTGCAAGCTTGAATACAACTGTCCAGATGGCTTTCCTCATGCCAGAGAAGCAAATTCATTTGGTAACTTACTTCAAACAGATGGCCAGAAAAACCCTGCTATCGGCAAGACAAATACTGCAAGCCATGGTGTTTATGGCCTCCTGCATTCTAATTCCATATGCAAGACTGCATATGGTGAAACTACAGTGGTATTTAAAAAGTCTATGGAGTCAACATTGTCACAGCCTGGAAACAATGATTCCTATCATACCTTGCCTACGCCTGGAGTTCCTATGGTGGGCAGAGGCCTGCCACCAAAACAAGGGACTGCCATTCACACTACCCCCTGTGGCCCAAACCCAAACTACAGATGCATCAGACTATGCATAGGGGGGCTCACCTGGCAGGGAATTGCATTCAGGGCAAATGTAACCCAAATCAAATGCACCTACATATCAATAAGAAAGAAATGTTAGCTGTACAGAATGTTCTGACAGCCTTCAAGGACTACATTCTTCCAGGGCAACTAATGGTAAAGACAGACAACACCATGGTTATGTGGTACATAAACAAGCAGGGGGGTACGCATTCCTACCCCTGCTGCAGACTAGCCGTGACATTGTGGAACACAGCCTTGAGCTACCAAGTGCATCTACAAGCTCAATTCCTGCCAGGAAAATTGAATACACTGGCAGATGGACTAAGTAGAAAAGTCATGGACCCACACGAGTGGAAACTGGAATCATGGATTTTCAACATGTTGACAAGCAAATGGGGGAGCCCAGACATAGATCTATTTGCCTCCCCCCAGAACTACCAGTTGGACAAGTTTTGCACAAGGACTGTCCACAAACAAGCCTGGAAAGTGGATGCTCTATTTTTCAGCTGGAAAAACCTATCAGTCTACGCCTTTCCCCCTCTGACTCTGCTCTCCAAAGTTCTGCTAAAAGTCAAACAGGACAAACCAAGAATGATTTTGATTGCTCCAGACTGGCTGTGCCAACACTGGTACCCACTCCTGCATGGTGTGTCGCAAATATCTCCATGGCACCTGCCTCAGACCCCTTCCCTGCTGTCTGTGGTTCTGCTTGACAGGGGCACAGGAAAATAATTTTCTTGGGTGGCGAAAGACATGGTACCTTTTTGGCTAGGCTTGTATAGGCCCTAGGGCCAATAGCCTAGCACCTACCTATGAACCTCAGCAGGAGAACCAAATTCTGCATCCTCAGCTTCCAGCATTGAACCTTGCAGCCTGGCTAATCACTTAAATTCACCCTTATCATCCCTCAGCAAACCTGTGATGGATGTCATCTTGGAGGCAAGAAGACCTAGTACTAGAAAATCTTATGCTGACAAATGGAAAAGATTCTGTTCCTGGAACCAATCTTTAGGGATGAGCACAGCAGCGCCCAATTTACCTCAGCTTTTGTAATACTTAACACGGGCCTGCCTTTTTTCCCTCTATTAAAATCCACGCCTCAGCTATTTCAGCTCACTATAACACAGAACCCACCCCTCTTCTCTCATCCCCTGCTCAAGCAGTAATTCAGAGGGGCAAAGAACTTGAGACCACCCAGGAGAGCTGCTACCCCTGCCTGGGACCTTAACTTTGTTTTGGAGAAGCTCACTCTACCTCCTTTTGAGCCAGCTGCTACTGCAGACTTAAAATTTCTTTCTTGGAAAACAGCCTTCCTTTTAGCAATCACTTCAGCTAGAAGGATATCTGAATTACAGGCCCATATGGCAGTGGAGCCTTTCATCATCTTTCATGCGGACAGGGTATCTCTCAGGACAAATCTATCCTTCATGCCCAAGGTGGTTTTCAGTGTGGCTCTTAATCAGTCCATTCGTTTGCCAACCTTCTTTCCCAATCCACAGAACAAAGGGGAATGGATTCTGCATTCCTTGGATGTGCACAGACAACTTAGATTATATATGGACAGGACTAAATCTCGAAGACAATCTGAACAATTGCTGGTAGAATTTGCTGCAGGGGCAGAGGGGAAGGCTATTTCAAAACAAACCGTTTCAAAATGGATAAGCCATTGCATTCATTTTTGCTATAAGCACCATGGAAAACCTATCTCCCAGGGGATCAGATCTCACTCCACCAGTGCTGCATCTACTTCTGCAGCCTTTCTCCGAGGTGTTCCTACCAGAGATATTCTAGAAGTAGCTACCTGGAGTTGTGTACATACTTTCACCAAGCATTATCATTTACCAATTTTCTCTAAATCCAGAGCTGGCTTTGACACTGCTCTCGTGCAGGGCCTTATTGCTGGCCCTAATGCTGTATAAACTCCTCCTCCCAACCATAGCTTTGGGAATCTATGCAAATGTAATGACTGCAACAGTGAAACATGAAGAACATAGTACAGTTGTGTACACTTACCATAAATGTAGATGTTTGAGTGTATTCACTGTTGCAGTCCTGGTTACCCTCCCTCCAGCCCCCTACTTTTCTCTGGCTATACCTCTACTTTCTTTTACTATGCTGAAAAGCCTTTTTGGTGCATTTGCTTTTGGTTGGAGGTATAATTTTGTGTTTTTTAATTTTATTTGCTCCCCATTAGGGGGGCATCTGACATCTGGGGCAAGAAAAACTGATGTAATGGCGTCGGCTGCATGTTTTATACCCCTAACGACCTGACGTCATGGAAGAAGGGGCAGCAACCGACGCAGGTCCCAAGACTTTGTTAATCAGGCCGACTGAGGGCAACCTGCCAGCAGATTACCTTAATGTAATGACTGCAACAGTGAATCCACTCGAACATCTACATTTATGGTAAGTGCACAAAACTGTACTATCTGGAATCTACTTGAGATTCTTTTTAGTGTAAAGAAAACTGGGGAACTAAGACCAATTCTGTATCTCATCAGTCTAAACTACTTTGTGAAATACACTGAAGTTATGGATGTTCACAGTTCAGTCCATCCTACCACTTTTATAGAAGGACAATTGTATGTGCTCCATAGATCTCCAGGATACATACTATCATATCAGAATACACAGGTCCTCAGGCTATATCTATGTTTCTGTCTGGGAGCCAGTCACTACCAGTTCAAAGCATTGCTGTTTGGGCTCACCACAGCCCCCAAGCTGTACAACAGCTGCATGGCAATGGTAGTGGCTTACCTGAGACTACACAGATTCTGGATGTTTACTTATCTAAACAACTGACTCCTATCTACTTCCACCAAGCTTCTACTGATTCAGGCAAGGGACTAATTACTCCACCTGTGGCTCCAGCTAGGCATGACTATAAACTACACCAAAACTCAGCTGTGCCCTTTGCAGACTCTGGAGTTCATTGGTGCCCATCTAGATACCCGAACACAAGTAGCAAGTCTACCATAGACAAGAATGAACACTTTACAAAAGCAAGCATTACACATCCTTTCTGTTCATTCACTTCCAACCAAATTAATCTTGCAACCCCTGGGGTTGCTAGCAGCTTGAATAGTATTGGTACCCTTGTCTCACTTTCATAAGAGAGTTCTACAGTGGGCTGTAGTGGTACAGTGGTCCATAAGACACCATCCAGTGATGACACTCATTCACATCACAGATGTTTGCAGGTATCACATAGCATGGTGGGTTCATGCAGAAGTCGTCTTTCAGGGGCGCCCTTTCATTCTTCTTGTGCCCAAGGCCACAGTGACTACAGATGCCTCCCAATGAGGGTGGGGGGCATTACTTGGGAAGGACAGTCCAAGGCTTGTCGTCCCAGACAAAGGCCAGTCTTCAAATCAATATACTAGAAATGAGAGTAGTCCTATTGGTGTTGCAGGCTTTTCAAGATGCTATCCCTCTAGGGCTGATTACCATTCAGATGAACATGTCAGTGGTACAGTACATCAACAGATGAGGGGAACGCAATCCTATCCTCTATGTTGGGAGGCAATGAGAGTTTAGCAATGGGTGATCTCTTGTGGATGCTTTCTGTTGGCAGTGCATATTCTGGGGAAACCCAGTGTGCTAGCAGACAGGCTGTGAACAGGTCCATTTTACTAACTCACGAGTGGTCCCTCAGGCAATCAGTGGTGGAATGATAATCCACCGGGTGAGGTCAATCATGCTGTAACGTCTTTGCTTCTTCCCTCAGTTGCAAGTGCCACAGATACTTTGTCCTGGTTCCCCAGGAGGGAGAATTACAGAGAGACTCTCTAATTCACCATTGGCCTCCCAGTTTACTATATGCCTTCCTTCCCACTCCTCTCATCCTCAAATTTATTGATAAAGTATTACAATGGAAAAGCAAAGTTAATTCATTGTCCATTCTGGCCGCAGCAAATGTGATTTCCCTTCCTGTGGCCTCACCTAGTTCACCCTCCCTGGGTGCTGGATTCTACTCAGGACCTTCTGTCTCACCCGTCTAGTTTACCTCACCCGGCCATGCAATCTGTCAAGCTGTCCGCATGGTTTCTCCATTTCCAGTAATGGCTATAAACTCCTGGCTTTCTTCCCATTTGCCACATTCTTATGTCATCCCAAAAAGCCTCTACCAGAAAGATTTATAAGACTAAGAAGAGATTTTCTGTTAGGGCCCAACAGAGGCATTTAGACCCCTTTTCAGCACCAGTTCTACCAAATCTTGATTTTCTGGCTTCCATCTTCAACAGCGGAGCTAGTTATTCAGCTGTAAGTTGCAACTGGTTGCAATCTTAAATTTTCACCTTGGCAAAAAGCATTCTTTGCTAGCTTCTTTGAAACTGTGCAAGGCTTTTCTTAAGGATACTTTACTGCTGTGGCCTCCTATTAAGGACCTTACTCTTATCCTTCAAGCCTAGATCCAGCTCCCCTTTGAGCCTTCAGCCAGGGCAGAATCGAAGTATTTATCTTGGAAAACACTTTTTCTGGTCACCCTTAGATCAGGTAGATGGGTATCAGAGCTCTAGGCACTTTATTTCTAACCATCTTACCTAATTTTTCATAAAGACAGATTACTTCCTGCCTAAAGTATTGTCAGAAGCAAATCTTAACCAGACAATTAACCTATCAGTCTTTTTTCCTAAATTTTTCTAATAAGGGAGAATGCATGTTCATTTATTGAATGTTCATAGACAACTCAGATTCTACATTCACAGAAGTAAATTCCAAACAAAGTCAGAACAGCTGTTTAGCTAAGTTGGACAAAGTAGTATCTAAAGTAACCTTAACCAGATTATACACTGATTGCATTGTCTTTGTTTACAAAAGTAAAGGCCTATTGTTACATAAACATCCTAAAGCGCACTCCACCAGATCTATGGCCACAACATCCACTTTTTGATCCAAAGTGTCCATAGATGACATCTGTGCAGCTGCTACACGGTGCAGTGTTCATACCTTTATAGCTCATACAAGTTAAACATCTTATCTAGGAATAGGGCAGCTTTTGGCTGTACTGTACTGTCTTGGGTCATTCTTTGAGGACCATCCAAGATTACTCTAGCAGGAAACATTGTCCCATCAGTTCAGGAGTGGACAAAAAAGACAATGTCAGATATTATAGTTGTGTATTCACCATAACTCTACATCTGTGTTGTCTGTTTTCATCCTTCCTCATCTTCCCACCCTCCAGTTCCCCTTCCCTCCGATTGTCTTGTAGTATGACCTGAGGGATATTCCTTCATGGTCTTGCTATGTAGGCTTCAGGGTTCCATAGGTCTCAACCTGCTAAGAGGCCAGTGCGGAACACAAACCATAGCAGTGTATGACAGACAATCAAAATGTGGAGCACCCTATTTTTTGCACTGCGTGAAAAGTGTACCTTGCCCATGACCATGGCCTTTCAACCAAAATACACCATATGTAAGTATGTAATAATACATTCACTCTCATGCAGACACACACATTTACATAATATGCACACAAAGATGTAGAAGCAAAAAGACAGTTTCTCACTCATATAGAAAAACTCAAACACACACACACATTCTCCCTTGTCATACCTCTCAGCTGCCCAGAATTTTGCAGAATGAGCACATTTTTCCCTCATATTTTTGGTCTGTTCCTCATAAAATATGTAGATCTGAAGTAGTTTACTTCATTTGGTCTTCAACCTGTGGGATACCGGATCCATATCGGATCCAAGCCGGCAACTTTACTAGCATCTGCTCCGAGCTCCAAGCTCCTCCCCTTACCCATAATACACCTCCACTACCTTCCAACCCCCAGATCTCGTTTGCCATTGCTAGCTGAAGCATCGATATCTCCAGAGCTCCAGGTTGTAAGTGGGTGTAAAACGTTTAGAAAATCTCTTTTTCTGTCTCTAAACTTTAGATAGTGATAGTGTAGGTTCCCCTTTCTCTTTCTCCTCCCCTCGCTTGGTGCGTCGAGTTTTCTAGTTTTAGAGTTGTTAACTTAGTTTAGAGTAGTTGTGTGTTTTTTGCTCCCCCCCCCCAGTGTGTTCTGTGTGCGAGTGTGGTGAGTGTGTGCTTTCAGTGAGAAAGAAATAATATATATTTTTTTCAGTTATTCTTCCCACTGATACCATGGCTGATAAGCCGATATTTAAAAGATGCACTGAGTGTGGCCATAAGTTATCCCCTGTGGATGGGCCACACTCTTTGTGTTATGTGCTTGGATGTTGCCCATCTTAGCACAGACTGCACTATTTGCACGGGGTTTAATCCGCGCGCCATCAAAGATAGGAAGGCCAAGTTGGCCGTGAAAGGCCTTCTTCCCCCTTCTGAGACAGTTGCCTCGTCTTCAGCTTCGGTCACAGCGGTTGCTGTGACCACCTCTCCTTCTTCTCTTCCTCTAGCTGCTCCTCCCTCCCAGGCTGGGACTTGACCTCCTGTGCAAAAGCCTGCGGAAGTGGAGCAGAAAAGGGGCAGAGAGGAGGAGAGAGAGCCGAAGTCGAGGGAAAAACATAAGAGGTCTCCGGACCTTCCTTCACCAGTCAAGACTCTTAGGATCCGTGACTCCCCTCGGCTCCAATCTCCGAGGTTTTCCCCAGAGCCAGATGAGACATGCTCAGCTTCTAGGGCCTCGCTGCCCCGACCCGCAAGGTCGGAGTCAGTGGCCTCGTCGAGGTCCACCCGGTCTTTATCCAAAGTCGACATGGATAAAATGATGAGGAGGTTCATTCATACTCTGAACCAGATTGGGGTCTTGCCAACCCCCTATCCCTCAGGAGGGGGAGCTCGCTTCCTTTTTTTCAAATGATACCTCCTTCTCCGATCCATCCATTGGGTTCAGAGTATTTGGATCCGAGGATGGCTTTAGTCAGGGGGTCGGCGCCAATGGTACCTGCTTCCTTGTTGCCGACAGCTGCCTGGAGCGTGTCAGATCCGACCAGCTTGGATCCGCCTTTGTCGGGCCAAGTTCTCTCCCTTGGAGCTCCCTTCACTTCAGGCCCAGCTCCAATTCTCTCGTTGGACCCAGGGAAACTGGCCTCCTTATTGGTTTCTCAGGGGGTCCGCTCTCCCTCTGCATTCGACGTGGTAGAAAGGGTTCTCTCTACTGGATCGAGACCCCTGACTGTCCCCTCGGACTCCGCCTAGACCCCCTTGGCTCTTTCTAGGATCTCCATCATTTTACCAGAAGGATAGCCCATGCTCGAGGAGCCCTAGATGGTTCCCCCTGAGGACCAATGGTTTGCGAGTCTCCCCCCGGAGAGTTGCCTTGCAAGCGTGTGTACATGTAAGAGGAGGAACTTGGACTCCCCCGAGTTGTTCACCAAGGATATGGTCTTGGATGATGGAGAAGGTTCCCCTAGGTCACCTCCCGAGGATGTTTCCTGTGGAGACCTCATGGAAATCCTTCACCAACGGGGGAGGTTGGTCTGCCCCCAAACCTTCTTCTGACAAGTCTGTGTTCCTGGAGTCTTTCAGCACGGGCCCATCTACTTCCTGGGTGTCCCCTCCCATGGATGCTTTGGTGGATCTGGTCACCTCACGGGCCTGGAAGGAGCCGGACACCATGGAACCAATTCCAAAAAGGCCTGACAAGATTTTGAGTCCTTCTTCGGATAGGCCAGCATGGAACAAGGGCTCCCCTGTAGACGCTATGGTGGTAGCAGCAGCCACGAAGAAGGAACTTGCCCAGGAGAGTTCCTCAGTTCATCCTCCTGACCGAGAGTCACAGATGATGGACCGCCTAGGGAAGCAGGTGTATGCGTCTGATACCTTTTCTGTTAGGGTGCTGAACTACCTGGCCCATGTCACCAGACTCCAGTGCGACCTGGTAATGGAGCTGGAGGAGTCTCCCCCTAAGTCCATGTCGCAGAAGGACAGGGTCTCGTTCTCCATGAGGATGGCAACTTTGAAAGCCATCTCCAACACGTCCATGCGACTCTTTTCACATGCTACTGAAGGAGCGGCTAGGGCAGCTGGGGTCCAGCGTGTTCATGAGGCTCAATGCCTGGCTTAGATCTTTTTGGTAAGACCATCAAAGAAACGTTAGTCCAGAGTGGGAAGGACGGGAAGACACTGGCATCAGGATCCACTTCTTGAACTCTCAGAGGTCCTTTTCCCATAACCAGGGAGGGCAAAAGAAGATGTGATTCTGGAAGTCACAGTATTCCCATGACACTTAGGACTCTTTTTCCTCTAGAGGCAGAGGGGGACAGAATGGACGCTGGCCCAGAAGCAGAGGGGGTCCGAGGAATTTTGGGTCTTGAAAACCTTTCTCGGACAGACCTGGGCAGCAACCTGAGGGGTGGACCAACTGCTCTACTCTGGAGGCAGTCAGGGGATGATTGTCCTTGCACCTAGCGGTATGGGAGTCCATAACATCAGACCACTTGGTGCTTCAGATCATATCCAGAGGATACTGTATCCCCTTTGTTGGTCCCTCCCAAACACCTCCTGGACATACCACACATGCAGAGGGAGGCAGCAGCACAGGAAATTTCCAACCTGCTAGAAAAATGAGCCATCAAAACCGTCCCCTCAGATCAGTCCGGATTGGGCTTCTACTCCAGGTTCTTTTTGGTGCCAAAGAAAATGGGGGATTTAAGGCCCATTCTGGACCTTTCTACCCTGAACCTGTCAGTTGTCAAAGAGAAGTTCTGGATGGTCACTACAGTCCATCATGCTGTATCTGCAAGAGAGCAACTGGATGTGCTCGTTAGACTGCCAGGATGCTTACTATCACATAAAAATGCACAGAAGCTCCAGGAGGTTCCTCCGCTTCCAGCTAGGAGTCGATCATTACCAATTTCGAGCCCCACCCTTTGGTCTCACCACAGCCCCCAGAGTGTTCACCAAAGTGATGACAGTGGTAGCGGCTCACCTGAGGCTCCAGGGTATTCAGGTCTATCCGTACCTGGACAAGGCTCTTCACTGCTCCCACCAGGCGTCTACTCTCCCAAACCAGGGATTATTTTTTGATCCTTGCCCTGCATTTGGGGATCACAGTCAATGCATCCAAATCACTCCTAGATCCTGTATAGGTGATAGACTACATTGGCGCAAGGATAGATATTTTACAGTGCAAAATCTTCCTGACCTCGGAGAGAGTGCAAAACCTGAGGATGCATGTCTTCCTGATCTACCATTCTCATCTCGCTATGGCTGAGTTGGTGTTGAGGGCCTTAGGCTCAATGGCAGTGACCATAACGCTTTTTCCATCTGCCCAGTTACACGTGAGAATTCAACAGTGGACTCTAGCTGTTCAATGGTCCCTGTTGGAACTTCCATTGGCATATCCAGTTCAACTGAGTCGAGTCCATCTGTCATCCCTTGTATGGTTGATGTGCTCTCCGGACATTTTGGAGGGACGACTCATTGTTACAGCCCCGGCCCAAGCCACAGTGACCACGGACGCCTCCCAACTCGGGTGGGGGGGCATTGCTCAGGCAGGGCAGTCTAAGGCCTGTGGCCCCCTATAAAGACCAGCTTGCACATAAATGTCCTAGAGATGAGGGCGGTCCTTCTAGTGTTGCAGGCCTTTCATGCCTTTCTTCCTCTGGGAACAATTGCAATCCAGTCAGACAACATGTCAGTGGTCTGGTATATCAACAAACAGGGGGGGACCAGATCTTACCCCCTTTGTCGCGAGGCCATAAGAGTGTGGGAATAAGTGATCTCCACCATTCGCTTTCTCATCGCAACGCACATTCCAGGACAGTCCAACATCCTAGTGGACAGGCTAAGTCGGACTATTCTGATGCCTTACGAGTGGTCTCTGAATCTTTCAGTAGCAGAACAGATCTTCCGTGAGTGGGGTCAACCTTGCTGTGATCTCTTCACATCTCCTTCCAGCGCGAAGTGCAACAAATTTTTTCTTCAGAACCCCTTGCCGGGGGAGTCCCCCAGAGATGCTCTAGTGCATGCTTGGCCTCCCTGTCTTCTGTATGCTTACCCTCCAGTACCTCTTATTTCGAGGTTTCTGCAGAAAGTTCGTCGACTGGGGAGCAAAGTGATCCTCACTGCTCTGTTTTGGCTTCAACGGGTATGGTTTTCCTTCCTTTGGTCTCACCTTCTGGCTCCGCCTTGGATCTTGGATCCCATTCAGGATCTGATTTCACACCCTTCGAGGGTTCCTCATCCGAATCTGGACAGTTTGAAGCTTACAGCTTGGCTGCCCAGTTCCCGTGATTGCTAGGACTCCTGGATTATCCTCCTCAGTTAGGTCTGTTTTGGTGGCTGCTCATAAGTCTTCGACTAGGAAGGTTTATCACAGCAAGTGGAAACGTTTTTCCCTTTGTGCCTCTCAAAGGAGTTTAGACCTCTTCACAGCAACTGTTTCCACCATTCTTGATTTTCTAGCTGATATTTTTCAACATGGAGCTAGTTCTTTTACTGTCGAGGTTCAGTTAGCTGCCATTTTTCATTTTCATGTGGGTGAGAATTCTGCCTCTCTAGCCTCCTCCAGACTGTGTAAAGCATTTATTAAAGGCACCTTTTTGTTACGCCCCCCCACCCCACCGGTCAAGGATCCTGTTCCCCCATGGGACCTTAGTATGGTTCTTCAAGCTTTGGTCACCTTTTGAACCTGCTGCAACAGCAGATCTGAAATATTTATCTTGGAAAACAGCTTTTCTGGTGGCTGTTACCTCTGCCAAAAGGGTTTCAGAACTGCAGGCCTTGTCCATCAAAGTTTCTTACATGTTTTTTCACAAAGATAGGGTTTCCCTTCGGACCAATCCATCCTTTCTTCCTAAGGTGGCATCACCAGTCAATATCAATCAGGCCATCAATTTGCCTGTGTTCTTTCCTAATTTTACTAACAAGATGGAATACAAACTCCACTTGCTGGATGTTCTTAGTTACGATTCTATTTACACAGGACAAAAAATTTCCATAAATCTGATCAGCTGTTTGTATCCTTCTATAAACCTTTTTTTGGGAAACCTTATCTCCAAGGTCACTATTGCTAGATGGATTTTTTCATGCATCCTTCAGGTCTATAAGGACAGAGGCATGTCTCCTCCGGGTCAGGTGAGAGCTCATTCCACTAGATCGGTGGCTACATGTGCTGCCTTTTGGTCTAGAGTTTCTTTGGATGATATTTGTTCTGCAGCTACTTGGTCCTCATCTCATACATTTATTTCTCATTACAAATTGGATTTGACTTCCAGAAGCAGAGCATTCTTTGGTTCCGCGGTGCTCTGGAATATCCTTCCATGAGGGCCTCTCAGGAGTTTAGTAGCTGAGACTCTGTCCCACAGGTTGAAGACCAAATGAAGTAAACTACTTCAGATAAAGAAGTTATGTACTCACCATAATGTTCCATCTGAGTAGTTCTACTTCACTTGTCTTCAACCATCCCTCCCTCCTTCCCTTGGACCTTGGCATACGAACAGCCTGTGGGCTGCAGTTATAAGTCAAAGGTATTTTTTCAGTTCGAGTTATCAGTATAAGGTTCAGCAAACTCGATCTGGGGGTTGGAAGGTAGTGGAGGTGTATTATGGGTAAGGGGAGGAGCTTGGAGCTCAGAGCAGATGCTAGTAAAGTTGCCGGCTTGGATCTGATATGGATCCGGTATCCCACAGGTTGAAGACAAGTGAAGTAGAACTACTCAGATGGAACATTATGGTGAGTACATAACTTCTTTTTTTCTGGCAAATCACAGAGGAATGAAATGATAAGGTAATGAAAGAAATTTGAGCTACAGACATCATATCCTTCAGAACATGTATGGTAACACAAAACCTGTTATTCCACCAACTTTTTAAGTTTATAACAGCAATATCTAAAAATTGTGTCTGTTTTTGTGGCTGTATCCCCACATTATGTTTGGCTATTGCCTTTGTCCAGATTTCTTACTCTAGGAGGTTGAGAGGTAGGTTCATAGATTAGTACCAGGCTAATTGCTTTTATGGATCATTTTTAGCCTAGCTAATTACTCCATGTGAGAATCAAATCCTGCACCTTGTGTCTGTAAGGTAAATGCCTTAACCATTATGCCACCTTCCCACCATTGTCCCCTACTCCTCAAATATCATTTTGTTCACATGGAGGTTTATATTGCAATTATTTTATCGTCATAACTCAAGCTCATTACTTCTGTTATATGAAAAATTATAAACCTGAACAGTTCGGTAATGGGTATAGCTTACTGTATATAAATATCTTTTGTTGTTTTCTGTATACTGCGACTAAATTATGAAGGGTATCCTTCTTAACTGCAGCACCTAAAGCATACCATCATGTAAATGTTTCAATTAATTACAATATGCATTGCTGAAACTTTATTTTCATGGGTTGTGTTTTTAAAGGGTCACTCTACTGACTAGTGTGCTTACCGAGCAGGTAAATAAAAGAAAACGAGAACTACCAGTGGCGCAACAAAATGCTGATCATAAACAATGTAAAAATAAGAACAGCTTGAAAGCAGAAATATTTTGATGCACAGCTATTTGCTGTAAAACACTGTGTTCATCTAAAATTCTCTTTCAACCACAATAAAGTCATACTTACAATACTCTTGGTTCAGCAAAGGAACCCTGGCTGAAACAGTTACAATACATTTTCAATACAATCTTTAAAACTTGCAAAAAGATAAATAAAGATAGGGAGAGACACTGGCACAGTCAACCAACAAAAGGAAGTTTGTGAAACCAAACCATATTAAATTTGAACTCTGCTTAGTTTAGCAGTGCACTGCTGAACTTTTTTCCACACAGCTCATGGATGCTAAACTCTTGACTGATATCGGAATGCTGCTCATTGTGTAGGATTCAAAAGCTGTACAACTAGAAGCAAGTATGCTGTTTAATGTTTCCATACAACTACAAACCATGCAATTTAACCCTACATTATACCTTTAGAAACTCTGCGTTGTTTATTTCTCTTGTTGATCATGCTTCAGGGCTATCGTTATAGGCAGCCCTGAAGCTAGGGAGTTTTACTCAGCATTTTGATTGGCTGCTAAGGTCAAAATTGTTCTCTCACTGACTCCCTTTCTCTCTTGGCCTATTGGCTATAATTATGATTTGGGAGCCAATCGGAGAATGAAAAGCGGAAAGCAGAACATAGCTTCACTTCAGTGTCAAATGCGGAGCTTTCAACACAATGTGGTGCGGCTGAATGCTAAGCAGAATTCTTTCTATGCTTCTTCTCCTTTTACGTCCTTTAGTAATACCTGTGCATTTGCCTCAGATTATTAGCAGCTGATGCTCCTTTTTAATGTGTGATTAATTGAATAGAGGGCAGACTCTATCTGAAGTCACTAATGAGAAGAGAGGGATTATGGGTAAGGGAAGGAACTTGAGCTACAGAGCCTAAAGTCTATCAGAGTGGCCGAGGATGGATCCGAGACCCATCAGCTGAGGAACGATATAAACAGGCAACACAGATGCAGAGTTATGATAAGTACTTGACTATAATTTAGTGTATGGCATTAGGCACAGCGGTAGTACATCAGCTGCACTTTCAATTTCTATATGCCAAGTCATTATTCCCAGTAATAATTCTCCTATTTTGTATAGCACTATTTCAAATGCTGGAAGACATCACTTTCAGGGACGAAGACTAGTGGTTTTAGTACTTGTGTTACAAAAGCAAAATATATTTATTGTTTTTGAAGTATGTATTCACCAGTTGTGAGAAAAAGTAAAAATGTGGATGTTGTGTCAACTAAGTCTCAGGACATTTGAATTATGGGGACTGTAGAATTATAAATCTGATGTTGTCAATCTTCATTCATTTTTGATGAATGGGACTTGCTTCTGATCTTCGAAACTGGCTCAGCAGTTATACAGCTCACGCCAGCCAAAAACTCTCGAGCTAAGACTCTACCCACAACACCCCTCTCTGCATTACCTCAGGTCTCGTTTGCCACTCTGCCAGCAAGCCACATCAGCCGTTGCCCTCCGCTAAGTCTTTATTCTACTAATTCCTTATACTTTTAGATATCTATACATTTATATGTGTGTGTGTGTGTGTGTGTGTGTATATATATATATATATATATATATATATATAATACACGCACACACGCACACACACACACACACACACACACACACACACACTTACTTTTATACACTGTACTTTATAATTTTTTGCTAGCTGTGTGTGTGTTTGAATTCTCTACCTGTACCTCTGGTAATCTTCATTACCATTGTTAGTAACCCCTCTCCTGCCTTCTTACCTTTTGCAGTAATTCTTAGCACCATCGTTGGTACTTCCTTCCTTCCTTTCTTTCTTTCTGTAGTACCCTTGGGTATTTTCTCCACTACCATCATTAGACCTCCTCCTATCCTTGGTGTGTGCATGTGTTTTGGTGTGTTTAAGTTGTTTCATTAGACACTGTTTGTCAAAATGGCGGGAAAAAAAGGCAGTTTAAATCAGTGCCAAGACTGTGGAAGAATGATGCCCAATTCCGATGGGCATCTTTCCTGTGTTTATTGCCTAGGAACTCCATATCTCGATGAAGACTGTGACATCTGCCAGGCCTTTAGTAACAGGGCCTTGGTGAAGTGTTGGAGTAAGCTCATTTTGAAAGGCTTGTTGAAAACTAGTTTTAGTGAAGCGTTGTCCAGTTCTAACACTCTGCTAAGTCAGATCTTATCAGAAAGAAGAGCCACTTGGTACCTGTGTCCCCTATGGCACCAATGGCTCAAAAACATAAGACTGCAGTTCCAACTGTGTCCACGGAACTGAATGCAAAGGTACCAAAGTTACAACTTCAGGAATTCTTGGTACCGACTACCGCTACTACAATGCCTTCGTCTTTGAACTTTATGGCACATTTTACTAGACTCCAGAGAGATCTGATTAAGGAGTTATCGGAGACTCTCGCTGAAACTGTGTCTAACGAGGTTCAAGATAATGTTGCCTCACAGCTAGCCACCCTAGTGTGTATATCAAACTCGTCCATGCGCCTTATTGCACATGCAGCCGAAGGCACGACCAGAGCAGCAGGTTCTGGCACTGCCATATGGTGCCACACCTGGATGCGCTTGTATGAATTCCTGGAGCCCTTCAAGTCTTCCTTCGTCAATGCTCCTTTTGATGGATCATCTTTGTTCAGCCCCAGGATGAAGGACGCACTAGCCAGGTGTGAAAACGATGGAAAGACCTTGTCTGCTGTGCACATTCATTTTTCTGCTCCTCAGTGAATCCTACTCCAGGAATCAAAGGACTGGAAAGATGTGGTTGAAAAAGTCCCAGGGGCCTTTCCAGGACACGTGTTGGCAGCTTGCCTCAGGGCAGAGGAGGTTGCTCAGAAGGAAGACGCTGACCGCCAGGCAGAAGTGGCCTGAAAAACCAGGGTTCTAGAGACTCCTTCTCTAGACAACCATAGCAGCACTCCTGAAAGGAGGCCCAATTGCTTGCCTCTGGAAGCAGTCGGGGAAGACTCACTGCACTCAACAGCCTGGCGACAAATAATCTCTGATACTTGGGTCCAAGAGCATCACTACCAGAGACTATCCCCTTTACCCTTCTCGCGAGATCTCTGAGAAAAATCCCCAACATTCCACCCAATCAGAGGGATCAAACAGCCATAGAAGTTCAAAAGCTGCTAGAAGAAGAGTCATCCAAGAAATCCCACCAGACCAGATAGGATCCGGATTTTACTCCAGGTTCTTTTTAGTGCCAAAGAAGATGGGGGGGGGACTATAGGCCAATATTGGACCTCAGCCTTCTGAACAACTTTGTTCAGCAAACAAAATTCTGGATGGTCATGGTTCAGTCTATTCCCCCTTTTCTAGGGAAAACTATTGGATGTGCTCTACAGACCTTCAAAACTCGTATTACCACATAAAGATGGACAAATGCTCAAGAAGGTTTCTCCGCTTTTAGCTAGGAGCCAGTAATTACCAGTTCAGAGTGCTGCCCTTTAGCCTCACCACAGCCCCCAGGGTGTTTGCCAAATGCATGGCAGCAGTCACAGCTTACGTGAGATTACACAGATTCCAAGTGTTTCCTTATGCAGAACACTGGTTCCTCACGACCCCTACCAAGCATCTGCTGCTTCAAGCCACAGACTTCATCATACACTTGTTCAGTGCCCTGGGCATAACAGTCAACTATGAAAAGTCACAGCTGTCTGCCACTCAGGACCTAGAATTCATAGAAGCCCACCTCAACACAGTTTTGTGCATAGTTTCTCTACCCTTTCACTGGCTCCAAAAAATAAGGTCGCAAGTACAGATCATTCTAGTAAAGAGCAAAGTGCGTGCTCTACTTGTTCTCCAAGCCCTAGGATCTATGATGGCGGCCATCATCTTAGTTACATTGGCGAGACTTCATATGAGGATACTTCAGTGGCTTCTGGCCTTCCAATGGTCCATTCTTTTTCATCTGATGACTCACCCGATCTTAATAACAGGGTGTTGCAAAAAGAATTTATCCTGGTGGATGCAGTCAGAAGAAATACTGATTGGCTTTCCCTTCGTTTCCCCATAACCCAAGGCCATAGTGACCACAGACACCTCTCAGATAGGGTAGGGGGGCATTTTCTGGGAAGAACAGTCCAAGGCACTTGGTCTTCACAAGAGGCCAACGTGCACATGAATGTCCTGGAAATGAGACCAGTGCTCCTAGCGTTGCAAGCCTTTTGATCTTCTCTTCCTCTGGGAACAGTTGCAATTTAGTCAGGCAACATGTCAATGGTATGGTATTTCAACCAACAAGGGGGAACCAAATCCTACGCCTTTTGCTGGGAATCTCTCAGAGTGTGGCAGTGGTTGATATCTTCCAACCGCTTTCTTGTGGCAATGCATATCCCAGGGAGTGCCAATGTGATAGAGGACAAGCTGAGCAGACACATTCTACTGCCTCATGAGTGGTCTCAATCCCGAAAGTGGTCAAGGAAATCTTTTACCGATGGGGCCACACTTGCTGCAATCTCTTGCCTCCCCAATAAAAAACAAGTGCAGCAGCTACTAATTCCCCCCCCACGGGGAGTCCCCAAGAGACGCTTCCCCTTCTCGATTGGCCCTCAGGTCTTCTTTATACCTTTCCCCCATTTCCTCTCATACCCCTCTTCCTAAAGAAGGCCCAAAGTTTGCAAAGCAATTCTGTTATTTGCCAGGCAGAATAACGTAACTTTCCTAGTACAAAAGGTTGTCCTGGCCTCCCATAGGCCTTCCACCAGGAGACTCTACTCCAATAAATGGAAGAGATTTTCAGTTTGGGCCTCTGAAAAAAATGTAGATCTCTTTTTGGCACCTGTTGAAAATGTTTTGCAATTTTTAGCCACTCTGTTTGACCAAGGAGCTTCAGCTTCCACCATTAGAGTCCAGTTAGCAGCCATTTCCAATTTTCACAATAGCTATGATGACCATCCCCTAATTTCCCATCGCCTGTGCAAGGTTTTTCTCAAAGGTGCCTTACGACTAAAAGTCCTGTTCAGTGATCCCGTAGCTCCGTGGGATCTCGCCTCAGTTTGCAGTCTTTAGTACTACCTCCCTTTGAACCTGCAGCTACTTGCCATCTTAAATTCCTTTCCTGGAAAACTCTTTTTTTTCTAGTAACCATCACATTCACAAGAAGAGTCTCTGAGACCCAGGCATTATGTGCAAAGCCCCCTATATCATCTTTCATAAAGATAGGGTGTCATTGGGAACTAACCATGTGAGAGTGTTCGATCTCGCCGTTTGTTCTTACACCTGGGTTCGGAGCCGATCCTCGGCTCCGTGTCGGCCGCTTGCAAGCTCTGCATCGAGAAGAAGCTCGAGACAACCTAATACCCACAATCCCCCTCTGCCTTTACCTCAGATCTAGTTTGCCGCTGCAGCGTTCGCATCACTGGGTCGAGCTCGAGCACCTAAAGCTAAGATTAAGATTTTTTTCTTGTTATTTCAGGATAATTTTATTCTAAAAAGTTTGTTTAGTGACAAAGTGTGTGTGTGTGGTACGGTTGAGGAATTCTCGGTTCCGTTTAAGTTATTTTAAACTTATAAGAGTTTCCCTCGGGGCCTACCACCCCTTACAGGATTGACTATCGGATTGACATTTTTCCTTTTACTGGATTCGACAATTTCACCGGATTTGACTCTACTACTGGACTTGACTTCTCACTTTCTACCCATGTTAAGTTTGGGATGTCTGAAGAGGCTAAATCTGGGTTCAAGCGTTGCCAATGTGGGCAAAGGATGTCAGTTGCTGACGGTCATGGTTCCTGCATCTGCTGTCTTGGCCCTCTCCATCTGCAAGAAGACTGCTCAATTTGTCATTCTTTCAGTGGGAGGGTCATGACAGATAGGTGCAGGAAACTCATGGATAGGGGTTTGTTAAAACCTACTTTTCAAGAGGCTCTGGATGCTTCGGACCAGGCATCCAAATCCTCGAAGGAATCGAAGACGTCGGAGCCCATGTCATCGGCTCCGAGCTCTTCAGTTAAAGTTAGATCACCGGTTCCACAGACTTCGGGGCCGAGTGTTCAACTGTTGTCAGTTTCCGAGCCTCGAGTCTTGGAACCGGTGACGGAGCTTCCCTCCCCTGACACTGTTGAGGTCGGCTCCGTCTTCGATTCCTTCGACCCGTTCTTCCAGACCCCTCTCTGATACTGATGTAGACCGTGTGGTGCAGAAGTTAATGGAGAATACGGCCTTATCCAAACTCATCTCGGTCTCCTCTCAATTGGTGTCGAGACTTGAAGGCCTTCCACTGTCTCCATCTGTTCCTCCTCCGAGACCTGTCCAGTCTTCGGAGCCGGAAGAGGCTGAGCTGCTCATTGTGGAGCCCTCGGTGCCAGAACCGTCCTTTTCTCGGTCGGCTCCGTTCACCTCGACTCCGTCGGAACCGGTACCGGAGTCTCGGAGCCGAAGATCCATCCTGGGTTCCGGGACCGAGAGTCGGACCGATATTTCGGTTCCGACGCTCCCTCTCGGAGCCTCGGCTCAGATCGACTCGGTTCCGTCCTCGGGGTCGATGCCTTCGGTGCCTGTTTCGGGGATTCTTCCCATTTCTTCGGAACCGGGAGATACCTCAACTCGGGACCCGGGGGCCTTCGATCTCATGAGGAAGGTGTTGTCTACCCAGACAACCACATCAGCAGAAACAGCTTCTCCTCCCCATAAAGGTCCGATGTTAAGTTGTCTATCTCGCCTTCATTCTTGCTGGATGGGTTCGGAGCCGACCTCGGCTCCGACTCGGCCACTCTAAAGCTCGAGAGTTGGTTCCACCGGCTCGAGGCTCCCCTTATATCCCACAATGCTAGGCGATAGTTACCTCAGATCTCGTTTGCCGCTACAGCTTCGAGGTTGGTTATTCTACCGGTTCCTGGTGAGTTTTAGCTTTTTCTATAAAAAGTTACTCTTTTTACCCCTTTTTTTAGTTTAATTATTCTTAAATTAGTGTAGTTCATTGAACTTTATCCCCGAACCTAATTTTTCCCGTTTCTTGTTTAAAGAACTTTTAGTTCTTCCCTTGGGCCTTAGGCCTTCCCTTCCCTAGGGAGTGTTTGTGTAGTGTTCTACTGTTTATTGTACTTTATTTTTAGTAATTTTACTAAACTTTGTAATTTTGACAGGGTATAACTGGTGTGTTTGAGTGTGTGTTTGTGTTCACCAGTTAGGCTATGTCTAAAGAAGCAAAGGTCTCCGGATTCAAGAAGTGTGATGCGTGCTGTCAGAAAATGTCTCTGACAGACGCTCACACTTCTTGTGTCTATTGTCTGGGGCCTTTGCACCTGCAGGACTCCTGTGCTGTCTGCCATGGCTTCAGCCCCAGGGTCCTGCAGGAAAGGAAAAACAAGCTTATATTGAGAGGCTTGTTGAAGCCTGAGGATTCCCTGTCTGTCTCAACAGGGAAGCCCTCCAAGGCATCGAGGTCTTCGGCTCCGGCTTCTGAGCCGAGACCTCAGGTTGTTCAACCTTTGCCTTTATCGGCTCCGGCTGGAGCCGATAAGACTCAGTCCACAGTTTCTGTGGCTCCCTCGGCTCCGGCCGGAGCCGAGGTTATCGAGGTACCCGTGTCGGCTCCGACAAAATCTTCGGAGCCGACAACCAGAAAGAGGTCTAGGTCACCTTCTCTTGGCTCCGTTCATTCGGCTCCAGGATCTCCCCTGCTGTCTGAACGGAGCCAAAGGTCTCATTCCTCTAGGTCATCGAGGCTGTCTGATCATGACCTTCAGAGGGTGGTGAGTCGACTACTCAAGTCTGAGGCACTAGCCCAGATGCTTCAGAGCCCGACTCATCAGTCGGTGCCTGCCCCGGTCCATCAACTCTTTCCTCCTTCGACTCTCTTGAGTTCGGAGCCGGGTCGTGTCGGAGCCGAGACTGTGGTCACCTCGGAGCCGAGACAATTGTCTTCGGCCCGTCGTCGGCTCCGTTTTCTTCCATGGAGGAATCTCGGCGCCGGACTTCCCTCGTCGGCTCCGAGGGGGTGAGTGGCATCGGACCCTTGTCCGACCCCCTCTCCTCTCGGTGCTTCGGGCGCTGGTGAGTTCGGCTCCGACATCGGCCTCGGAGCCATCACTGTCGGTGCTGAGGGGTCCTTAGCTCCTCGGAGCGGGGACCTCTGGCTCTGCCTGACAGGGGTGCTTTCGAGGTCATGCGGAGTGTGTTAGAGCCTGGCTCTACTCCACAGTCGGCTCCGTCAGCCCCTCCCTCTATGCTGCCTCAGGGTAAGTCGACTCACTCCCTCATCCCGGACCGCAGAGAGCCAACTTCTCAGGAGCTCCTTTGAGGATTTCATCCTCTTCGAGGCCTCTCCTGATTTGGCAGAAGAGCCCCTCGGAAGAGGAAGTGCAAGAGGAAGCACATTGACTCACCTGAGTCTATCACGCCGGACACAGATCTGGATGATTCTGAGGGTTCCCCGTTCCCCTTCTGAAGATGTCTCATTTGCAGACATTCTGGAGATCCTTAAACAGAGGGAAATTGGCCAGCCCTCAACCCTTCGGAGGACGAATCTGTGTATCTTGAGGCGTTTGGCTCTCGTCCTTCCACCTCCTGGGTGTCCCCCCTTGACCCCCTCATGCAGGTGGTTGCTAAAAGGCATGGACGGCTCCTGATTCAGTGGACCCCACTCCCAGGAGACCCTCCAAATTCATCACAGCTCCATCAGACAAGGAATTTTTATCAAAAGGAGTCTCTGTTGATGCTATGGTGGTAGCTGCCGCCACAAAGAAGGAACTGGCTGATCCTTCAGTGCCTGTCCATCCACCTAACAAGGAATCTAGGTCCATGGATAGGTACGGGAAGCGGATGTTCTCCTCAGCGACATTTACTATGCGTCGCTGAATTACCTGTGCCATTTCACTCGTCTTCAAAGGGACTTGATCAAAGAAGCGAGTGAAATGCTGAAGGACCCTACAGCTACGGGTTTCCAAGAGAAATGAACACGCAGCTGGCTATCCTTAATTCTATTTGCAACGGCGCCATGCGCCGCCGCTCTTATGCGGCCGATGGAGCGAGCAGAGCCAGAGGAACAGGGGTAGCCTTACGTAGGCACGCCTGGATGCGGCTATGCAATTTTGCGGAACCTTTCAAGACGTCTTTCACGAACTCCCTTTGATGGATCATCTCTGTTTGGTCCACAAGTGAAAGAAACCCTGACTAGGTGCGAGACTGATGGCAAGACCCTTTCTGCCGTCGGAGTCCGTTTTCTCCTTCTAGGCCTTACCCCAAAGGCCAGAAGGGGAAAGATGTGGTTCCGTAAACAATCTCAAGGGACTTCGCCTGACGACAGAGTCGGTTCCCGCCAGAGGCAGAGGGGGAACAACAATGGTAGACGCCGCCCTAGAGGCAGAGGGGTCCGCAGAACCAGGGCAATCGAGAAACGCCTTCCGATAAGCCCTTTCAGCATCCCTGAGGTGTTGCCCGACTGCCCATCTTCGGAGGCAGTCGGGGAAGATTGTCACTGTACCCAGAAGCCTGGCTATCCTTGACACAAGACAAATGGGTACAGTCCATCATTTCGAAGGTTATTCTATTCCCTTTCTTCGCTTTTCCAAATCAGTCAAAAATCCCTTCCAGATGTTCCACCCGCTCAAAGGGATATAGCAGCTTTGGAAATTTCAAAACTGCTTGCAAAAGAGCTATTCAGCCAGTGCCAGCAGACCAACTAGGATCCGGAATCTACTCAAGGTTCTTTTTAGTTCCAAAGAAAACAGGGGACTGGAGACCAATTTTGGATCTCAGTATCTTGAACAGATCGGTCAAGAAAACAAGATTTCGGATGGTCACGCTGCAATCCATTCTTCCCCTATTGGGAAAAGGAAACTGGATGTGCTCTATAGACCTTCAGGATGCGTACTATCACATAAAAATGAACAGACGCTCCAGAAGATTCCTCCGCTTCAGGCTGGGAACCAGTCATTTTCAGTTCAGGGCCCTGCCCTTTGGTCTCACCACTGCCCCCCGGGTGTTTACCAAATGCATGGCAGTGGTAGCTTCTCACCTGAGACGACAAGGATTCCAGGTGTTTCCATATTTGGACGACTGGCTCCTCACAGCTCCCACCAAGCATCTCCTTCTGATGGCCAGAGATTACACTTTTCGCCTGTCAAAAACTGGGTATCTCAATAAATTGCGAAAAGTCTGTTTTGTCGCCTTGTCGCACTATTACCTACATAGGCGCACATTTAGATACTGTAAACATGTCTGCAACACTAACGAACCAAACGATATCAGACATTCAATACTTGTTATCACTACTTCTCAACAACATCAGAGCCAAAGCCAGGTTAGTTCTAAAGGTGTTAGGAATCATGGCAGCGCCATACCTCTCCTTCCATTGGCCAGATACCACATGCGGATCCTTCAGTGGATGCTTTTTTCTCAATGGTCATACCAGGAACTTCCAATGTCTCACACCATTATGATCACGCAAGCATGCAAAAGGCATCTCATGTGATGGATGTCTTCCCCAGCTCCTGTTGGGAGACCATTTGTTCCACCTCCTCCGGTTGCTACTCTGACAACGGATGCCTCCCTGATCGGGTGGGGGCATTATCAGGGCAGGACAGTCCAGGGCACATGGCAACCAAACGAATGCCACTTGCACATAAATGTTCTGGAGATGAGAGCAGTGCTTTTAGCGTTGCAAGCCCTTCAAGACTCTCTTCCCTTGGGAACGATTGCAATCCAGACAGACAATATGTCTGTAGTGTGGTACATCAACAAACAAGGCGGAACCAGATCATACCCCTGTGTCGAGAAGCACTCAGACTGTGGCAATGGGCGATTTCTTCTCAGCGTTTTCTGATAGCAACGCACATCCCCGGGAAGTCCAATCACATTGCGGACAAGTTGAGCAGAGCTATTCTCATGCCTCACGAGTGGTCTCTGAAAGACTCTGTAGTGAGAGAGATATTTCTCAAGTGGGGTCAGCCTTGCTGCGATCTTTTTGCTACTCCCCAAAACAGCAAGTGCAGAGAATACTTCACTCTATTCCCTTTACCAGGCCAACCCAGCAGGGACGCTAGTCCAAGTTTGGCCCCGGGGACTTCTGTATGCATTTCCTCCTTTCCCACTGATCTCTCAAGTAATACAGAAAGCTATCGCTCAGAAGGCCTCATTGATCCTCATTGCTCCTTACTGGCCTCGGCAAGTGTGGTTCCCCTTTCTGCATCGATTTCTCTTGGAGCGACCGTGGAGTCTGGACCTAGTTCCAGATCTTTTGACCCATCAGTCGGGTCAGTTTCATCGCTCCCTCCCCTCTCTGAACCTCACTGCTTGGTTCCTCCACTTCCAACCGTAGCCAGGCTTCCTCAATTATCTCACTCTGTTAGAGATATTTTGATAGCTTCCCATAAATCTTCCACTCGAAAGATTTATTTGAGTAAGTGGAAACGCTTTTCATATTGGGCACAAGGAAAGGACATAGATCCTTTCACCGCTTCCATCCAACTAGTCCTTGATTTTCTTGCTGAACTCTTCCATGCAGGTTCATCTCCATCTACTCTTAAGGTTCAATTGGCAGCTATTTCTAATTTCCATGTGGGTATTTCTGAATCTGCCCTAATGTCCCACAAACTCTGCAAAGCCTTTTTGAAAGGAGTTTTTCTTCTCAGACCTCCTGTAAGAAATCCTCCTTCTCCTTGGGACCTAAATTTAGTTCTTGCTTCTTTGATTCTTTCCCTTTCGAACCTGCAGCTTCATGTTCCTTAAAGTTATTATCATGGAAAACTCTCTTTCTGGTGGCTATCACATCAGCTAGAAGAATTTCAGAACTTCAAGCACTCAGTTGTCGTTCTCCTTACCTTGTGTTCCATAAGGACAGAGTTTCCTTCTTAACTAACCCGTCCTTTTGCCTAAGGTGGTTTCAACATCAAATCTAAACCAATGCATTGACCTCCCTGTCTTTTTCCGGAGTATTCAAATAGGTCTGAACAAAATTACACTGTCTGGATGTTCATCGTCAATTAAGGTACTACTTAGACAGGACGAAACAATTCAGAAAATCTGATCAGCTGTTTGTCTCCTATGCGGAAAGCAGAAAGGGACTTCCAGTTTCAAAGGTATCTTTATCCAGATGGCTAACATCTCTGATTACCCTTGTTTATGAGATTAGACACCAAAACTGCCTAATAAGCCTAAAGCCCATTCCACCAGAGCTTTGGCTACTTCTCTAGCCTTCCAAGACAGACTGCCTATTGACACCATTTGTGCAGCGGCTACTTGGGCTACTCCTCACACTTTTGTTTCCCATTATAAGTTGGATTTAGCTTCTAGGCATAGAGCTAATTTTGGTTCCACTGTTCTCAGGAGTCTGTTCCGTTAGGCCACCCGGGACAAGGTGCTAGGGACGCGGTCCCATCCAGCAAGAATGAAGGCGAGATAGACAACTTAACATATAGAAGTTATGTTCTTACCATAACGTTCCATGTTAGTTGTCTTCTTCTCGCCTTCTTCTTGCGTCCCACCCTCCTTCCCCCTGGCCTGGACAGACCTAGAGGAGTTGTGATCGTGACCTCTCTTTCTACCACCTCTTTCTTAGCTATATGCTATTATGCATATTTCTTGTTTCAGAATGTAGGTCACCCTTCTTCTTCCTGTTGTTAGAGGTGGATTCTGTTTTTTACAGTTATACTGTTTCTGTTATAAGCTGGGGTTAGCTTACAAACGAGATCTGAGGTAACTATCGCCTAGCATTGTGGGATATAAGGGGAGCCTCGAGCCGGTGGAACCAACTCTCGAGCTTTAGAGTGGCCGAGTCGGAGCCGAGGTCGGCTCCGAACCCATCCAGCAAGAAGAAGGCGAGAAGAAGACAACTAACATGGAACGTTATGGTAAGAACATAACTTCTATTTATCCTCCTCTGCACCCGCGGCTACAGCTAAGCGTTGAGCACCTGTGTCTCAGCCACCCCTGGAGGGTGCCCCCTCTTCCTCGGAGGCTTCTTCGGATGCTCCCCCCGAAGAAGTCCCTAGGAAAAGATTGTGTAAGAGGAGACACTTAGATTCTCCACAAGAATCTTTGACATCCGATACTGACTTGGATGAGTTAGAAGGGTCCCCAAAGTCACCTTCAGAAGATGTCTCTTTTTCTGACATCTTGGAGATCCTAAAGCAGAGAGGTGATTGGCAGTCCCTCCCCCCTTCTGAGGATGAGTCAGTCTTGCTGAAGGCATTTGGTGCTCGTCCTTCCTCCTCCTGGGTCACTCCTCCCTTCGATGAGTTAATGGAGCTGATTGCTCGAAGGGTGTGGGAGGCTCCTGACACGGTGGAGCCAGTCCCTAGAAAGCCTAATAAGTATATTACAGCACCCCAGGGCAAGGCTTATCTAACAAAAGGAGTTCCAGTGGACGCTATGGTGGTGGCAGCGGCCACGAAAAAGGAGATGTCGGAATCTTCCTCATCTGTCCATCCCCCTAACAAAGATTCTAGGACCATGGACATGTACGGGAAGCGCATTTTTAGTTCAGCGGCTTTTTCTATGCGATCCCTGAACTATTTGACCCACTTCACACGACTACAGAGGGATCTAATCAAAGAGTTGGGAGATGCCCTCCAGGGTACTGCAGATGCTGCTGTCTCGGAGAAAGTTACAGCACAACTCAATACCCTTACATCCATTGTAAACTCGTCCATGAGGCTGATCTCATATGCAGCCGAAGGTTCGAGTAGGGCAGCAGCTTCAGCGATTGCTCTTCGTAGACAATCCTGGATGTGCTTATGTTCATTTGCGGAAGCCTTCAAGTCTTCCTTTACTAACGCCCCATTTGACGGTGCCACTCTCTTTGGCCCCAAAGTAAAGGAGACCCTTACCCGGTGTGAACAGGAGGGAAAGACTCTGTCTGCTGTCGGAGTCCGTTTTTCCACCCCATCCAGACCGTACCCCAAAGGGCAACGCGGTGGGAAAATGTGGTTTCGAAAACCCCAAGGTTCTTTCCCAGGCACACAGGGTGATGCCCCCTCTAGAGGCAGAGGAGGAGGCAGAGGTGGAAGACGCCGCCCTGGCGGCAGAGGGGGTCCGCAAAATCAAGGTGACAGGGATACCCCCCCTGGAAAACCTTTCCAGCACTCCTGAGAGGAGGCCCGACTGTCCTGCTCTGGAGGCAGTCGGGGTCGCTAGCTTTATACCCTCAGGCCTGGCAAAACATTACTACAGACAACTGGGTAAAAAGCGTTATTACCAGAGGTTACAGAATACCATTCCTATCCACCCCCATTCCAAAGAGAAGACTCCCAGATGTGCCGCCCCATCTGCGAGAACCAGCAGCTATAGAAATTTCAAAGCTGCTAGAAAAAGAGTCATCCAACCAGTCCCAGCGGACCAAAGAGGATTCGAACTTACTCAAGGTTCTTTTTAGTTCCAAAGAAGACAGGGGACTGGAGGCCGATTCTGGACCTAAGCAACCTCAATACCTTCGTCAAGAAAGAAAAGTTCCGAATGGTCACGCTTCAATCGATCCTTCCATTCTTACAGAAGGACGACTGGATGTGCTCAATAGATCTGAAGGACGCATACTACCACATCAAAATGGCCAGGGCGTCCAGAGATCATTTGCGCTTCCGGCTGGGAGCCAGTCACTTTCAGTTTCGAGCCCTGCCCTTTGGTCTGACCTCAGCCCCAGGGTTTTCACCAAATGCATGGCAGTGGTAGCGTCTCACCTGAGACGCCTAGGATTCCAGGTGTTTCCGTATCTGGACGACTGGCTCCTTTCTGCCACCACCCAGCATCGGCTGATACAGGCCAGGGATTACACCCTACAATTTTGTGTTCACCTCGGAATTTCCGTAAATTTCGAAAAATCTTTACTACAGCCATCACAGCGTATCTTATTCATAGGAGCGGAATTGGATACGCATCAGTTAATTCTAAGGCTTCCTCCAGAAAGGATAGCTTCACTACAAAGCCACATATCTCTTCTTCTATCATCCAGAAAATCCCCAGCAAAACTGGTACTAAAGGTTTTGGGTCTCATGGCAGCTTCCCTCATTGCGATACCATTGGGAAGACTGCACATGAGAGTTCTACAATGGCTACTGTTTGCTCAGTGGTCGTTCCAACAGCTACCTCTGACCCACGAAATTCTGATCACAAATACATGCAAATCTCACCTAGCCTGGTGGCTTCGGACTTGCAACCTTTCCAGCGGAAGACCATTTGTGCTACCCGCACTGACAGCTACGGTGACCACGGTCGCTTCCCTGATAGGGTGGGGGGGCATCTTTCAGGGACAGACAGTCCAAGGCGAATGGACCAATTTAGAGTACAATCTGCACATCAATGTTCTGGAGTTGAGGGCAGTGTTTCTAGCGTTGCAACACTTTGCTCCCCTTCTTCCTCTAGGGACTATTGCAGTTCAGACGGACAACATGTCTGTAGTCTGGTACATAAACAAACAAGGGGGAACCAAGTCCTATCAGCTATGCAGAGAGGCCATGAGAATCTGGCAATGGGCGGAGTCCACGGGTCGCTTTCTGATAGCAACGCACATCCCGGGTCATCCAACGTCATAGCCGACAGGCTGAGCAGAGCAATCCTGTTGCCGCACGAGTGGTCCCTAAAACAGTCAGTTGCGAAGAAGATTTTTCGCAAGTGGGGCCAGCCTTCCTGCGATCTGTTTGCGTCTCCAATGAACGCCAAATGCAGGAGCTACTTTGCCCTATTACCCCCTCCAGGGTAAGTCCCCAGGGACGCGCTAGTTCACGATTGGCCCCCGGGTCTCCTGTATGCTTTTCCTCCTTTTCCCCTGATTGCGAAGTTTCTGCAGAAAGCCAACAACCTGCAAAGGACGATCATCCTCATTGCCCCATTCTGGCCTCGTCAAATTTGGTTCCCCTTTCTTCTGGCACACCGCATTCGGGGACCCTGGATCCTGGACCCAGAGCCAGATCTACTGACTCACTCGTCAGGGGCTCCCCACCCCTCGCTCCTGTCTCTTCATCTAGCAGCTTGGCTGCTCCGCTTCCCTACTTAGCCAGGTCTGATCTTCTTTCTCCTGCAGTTCGGAATATACTAGTGGCTTCTCATAAAGCTTCCACTACAAAGACCTACACTAGTAAATGGAAGCGTTTTGTATTCTGGGCAAATACACAGCAATTGGACCCTGTCATAGCTCCTTTAAACAAAATCTTGGAGTTTTTAACAGAATTGTTCCACCAAGGAGCTTCTCCTGCCACTTTAAGAGTGCAATTGGCTGCCATCTCCAACTTTCATGTGGAAGAATGTGGGGCTCCTATTATGGCCCACAGACTTTGTAAGGCCTTTTAAAAGGGTCTTTCCATATTAGACCACCAGTTAGATCTCCTACATCGCCTTGGAATCTAAACCTTTTATTATCTAAATTGATGTTACCCCCATTTGAACCAGCTTCCTCTTGTCCATTGAAGTATTTGTCGTGGAAGACCCTCTTCTTGGTAGCCATTACATCCGCTAGGCGAGTATCTGAGCTTCAGGCTCTTTCCATTAAACACCCTTATTTGATCTTTCACTCTGACAGAGTATCTCTTCGCACTAATCCATCCTTTCTCCCCAAAGTTTGCTCTATTAATAACATTAATCAATCCATTGAATTACCCACCTTTTCAAGAATCACTCCAATAAATTGGAGTATATGTTACACAAGTTGGATGTCCATAGACAACTTAGATTTTACTTGGATAGAACAAAGGATCACAGGAAATCTGATCAACTTTTTGTAGCCTTTGCTGATAGCAGGAAAGGTGTAGCGGTTACTAAACGAACTCTTTCCAAATGGTTAACTGATTGTATTGTCTATGTTTATGATTCTTCTAATCAAACTTTATCTGTCAAACCCAAAGGACATTCTACAAGATCAGTGTCTACATCCCTGGCTCATGCAGCTCGCCTACCATTAGACACTATTTGTGCAGCTGCTACTTGGTCTAAACCACATACATTCATCTCTCATTACAAAGTAGACAGGGTTTCTAGGGACAGGGCAACCTTTGGTTCCACTGTGCTCAAGAACGTCCTTCCGTGAGTTCCTCAGGAACATGGAGCTAGGGACACTACCCAGGTGTAAGAACAAACGGCGAGATCGAACACTCTCACATATAGAAGTTATGTCCTTACCATAACGTTCCATGTGGAGTGTTCATCTCGCCTTTGTTCTTACATTCCCACCCTCCCACCCTCAGGAAGAACGTTCAGTTTGGTGCCTGGTCTGGGTTATTCTGCTTCTGCATTCGCAGTTGTTGTATATATGATGTACATGTGTGTGTGTGTATATATATATATATATATATATATATATATATATATATATATATATATATATATAGATATAAGTGTTCTTGCTTCTATGTAAAATTTTTGGCATGAGTGTGTTCTCTCTCTGACTGCTGGTTTGCTTGCAAACTAGATCTGAGGTAAAGGCAGAGGGGGATTGTGGTTATTAGGTTGTCTCGAGCTTCTTCTCGATGCAGAGCTTGCAAGCGGCCGACACGGAGCCGAGGATCGGCTCCGAACCCAGGTGTAAGAACAAAGGCGAGATGAACACTCCACATGGAACGTTATGGTAAGGACATAACTTCTATTTTCCTTCCTAAGGTGTGGTCTCTGAATCCAGTATTAATCAAACTATTGAATTTCCCAGTCTTCTTCCCCAACTTTTTCAGCAAAGGTGAATATTGCTTATCCTTACTGGACGTACATAGGCAACTACATTTTTACCTGAACAGGACTAGAGAGTCCAGGAAATCAGACCATTTGTTCATTTCATTTTCTGGTCCAGTGGTGGGTATCAAAAGTGACCTTATCAAAATGGCTGAGAGATTGTGTTACCTTTATTTATGCACATACCAACCATAAGTTATCTGCACCTGTTAAAGCGCATTTAACCAGGTCAGTTGCCACATCAGCAGCTTTTCATTCAAAAGCTTCTGTGGATGAAATTTGTGCAGCTGCAGCTTGGGCTACACCTCATACCTTTATCACTCATTACAAATTGGATATTCACCTAATAACCACAATCCGAGGAAATCTCACCCCAACCAAAAAACCTTGAATGGCTGAAAATGCAACAGCAGTCCACTCAGCATAGGCAAAAACCACACAATGTTAGCGTCCACTCTGTTTAATAGCTGTTTTCATCAGAAATACTTCATCAGAATATAAATACAAATTAAAAAAACAGTTGAAATAGTATTTCATTAATAATCGATTAACACTTAATTAACAACATTAAGAACAATTACTTAACAAAATTTCTTTACATAGACTCTCTTATTCCTTAAAAAACACTTTATATTTACAGCATCATTAAGTCCAAGGTTCCTCTCAGATCTTAATATAGTCTGCCATGAAGCTTCTCTTTGTTCTAAGTAAGATTTTAAATCCCCCCCCCCCCCTCAGGTCAATATGCATTTGTTCAACGACAGAAAAAAGAAACTTTTTAAAGTTGGTAGATCTCAAGGCGTGTTTGTACAGGGAGCTCTTTAAGTACTTTTTCTGAATATAATATTGGTGTTCTTTAACTCGTTCAAATAACCGTCTAATGGTCATCCATCTATAAAAAGTTGGACAACCCAAACATAACACCAATATATACTAGCCCCCCCCCCCCACCCCTAGTTTGGCAACTGTATCTTTCAGCTAAGGTTATCGTGTAAGCAGACTGACTCAGCATAATAAATGGTCCCTCAAGAATATAACGGCACATGTTGCACTGTCCACATTTAAACATGCCTTTTTCTTTTTTTGGAATTCAACCTCCCTATTGCTAAGGTATTATCTTTCTGAAAAATATTTTTTAAATTATAACTGTTTGTGTAAACAAACTTTGGAGCATCACCCGAACAGTCAAACAACTCTTTATTCCCTTGTAAAACTTTCCAGTTACTTTTAATAATCGCACAAATGTTGGCCACATCATTAGTTATGTCTAAACTAAGGGCCATCCTTCTGTCTTCAAACTTATTATTGTTGTGATTTTCCTTGTCTCCATTACTGATAAAAAGATGTCTTAATATCGGAGGAAAATAAGACTGCCTTCTGTTTTTTATTTCTTCCTCTAACTGTCTCAAAAACTTCTCTTCATAGCCCCTACCAGTAAAAAGTCTAGTAATAAATTAAATTTCTTCATTAAACATGACATCAGTAGTCATACGAGTGGCCTGAATATATTGCCCCTTAGGTAGATCCCTTTTCATAAATAGTGGATAGTTACTACTGTAATGTAAATAACTGTTGGTAAAAGTGATTTTTCTATGTATTCTACTGTCAAATTCTAGACTACTTTGTCTTGAGGGGGGATATTTAAAATCTTTAGAACAAAGCTTCATGGCAGATTAAATTAAGATCTGATAGGAACCCTGGACTTAATGATGCTGTAACTATAAAGTGTTTTTTAAGGAATAGGAGAGTCTGTGTAAAGAAATTTAGTTAGGTAATTATTCCTAATGTTGTTAATTCATTGTTAATGAAATACTATTTAAATGAAATGTTTTTAATTTGGAGTTGTATTCTGATGAAGTCTTTCTGATGAAAGCGGCTATTAAACAGAATGGACGCTAATATGGTGTGGTTTTTGCCTATACAAATTGGATATTGTCTTCAGGGGAAGATCATCCTTTGGGTCAATGGTTCTCAGGAATTTCCTTCCATAAGGCCACCCAGTAAATAAAGTTGCTGGGGACTCTGTCCCATTCGTCAAGAGTGAACAAAGATTGACAACATCAGATAAAGAAGTCATGTACTCACTATAACATTCCTTCTGTGTTGTCGATCTTCGTTCATTCTTGACATCCCACCCACCTTCCCCCTCCTGTAGATTTCTTGGAGGATCGAACTCTTGTCCTGGGTTGCCATATGTTTTTTTACCTTACGCATTGCTTCTGCTTACAGTTACTGTGTATACTCTTGCTATTACCTGCTAACACGATCTGAGGTAGTGGGGAGAGGGGAATTGTGGGTAGAGTCTTAGCTCAAAACGTTTTGGCTGGCTTGAGCTGTATAATGGCCGAGCCGGTTCCAAGAATCAGAACCGAGTCCCATTCATCAAGAATGAATGAAGATCAACAACACAAATGGGATATTATGGTGAGTACATAACTTATTTTTATAAAGTAACAGCTTTAAAGGCAAGCATGGGTTATGTCTTCAGTGCGTTTCTAAAATACAACACCAGCTTCAGCTGTTTTCATAAGTATACTATCCCAGTGGAATGTGCCCCTTCTTGGAGGATATGCCTACTTTTACTATGAAGAATTCACATAGGCGTAATGACCACAGTGATGGACTTCATCCTTTTCCTTTCAGAAACTGCCACTGTCTCCCAGTAAGCCATATCCATTGCGGTTTATTAGTGGTCATTAGCTGTCGTTTCTTTTCACACACACACTGCTCCACCCAAAGAAAATATAGCTACATTCTGTACATTTCTGTTGCCTCATTGAAAAGAAAATGAAAGACAATGGTCACAGTAAGTTATGTTTACTTCTTTCAGACATGTGCACTGCTCTCAGCAAGTTATATCAGTACTGTTTCACAGTGATGATGTAATTGTCTTCTGCTTTCCTGCATATTCTGCAACCTCCACGACAAATATATTTTTGTGCAAATTTCTGATATCTGGCTGTGAAGAAAGTAAAAGAGATAGAGGCCTTAGTAATGTACTTCAGGTTGATGAACATGTCTGTGATGATTCATCAGCTGGCATTTGACTTCCTTTTGTTTTCACACACTGCTTGTGTCCCTTCCCCCAGAAAGATAGCCACATTATGTGTATACTCTGTTGTTAGATTGCGAAGTAAGTGAAAGAATTGAGATGGCAACAGTGATGTATTTTAGGTTGCTGCACAAAGACATACATATTGCTCCCTTTCTCAACATTCCATATCAACAATAACTTTTGCACCTTAAATAGCAGCTTCCGGTCATGATCTCCAGTATCTAATCACAAAAGAAGTGAAAGAGTTAATGGCCACAGTGACATATTTAATTTTACTGCTGTTGTCATTTAGAACCCACCCCATGCCAGTTGCTGTAGTAAATAAATTACAGCAATGGCTGCCTGTTGTGAGTAATGTATAATGTTTTGCCTGTGATATATCTGGTTTCCTGACAATAATTGTTACAAAAAGATGCCACCAAGAGAAAAAACATCCCTGTAGGTAGAAGCATCTGCACATTTCAGTGTCTGTAGTTATATGACAAGAAATTGTAGAGTAACTATGACATGTTACTATGCCCTGTTTGAGAATGATGTGAGAGGTCATGAAAATAAGTAGTACGATCTCTGTCTTCCAGGATCCATTCCAATTCATTTTAATGTGAAGCTGCATGATAATTTTGGTAACACAGATATGCTAATAATGAAATAATTATCCTTCAGGTGTACTGGGCGTGAGAGAAATATTTGATGTTTCTCATATTATTCAGTGCTACAGTCTGGGATGTTTGACTGCCTGTCCATCATCTAGAGCTCTTTCTTCACCTTTCTGGCTTCATCTGACTAACTTCTACTCATATGCCAGGATATCAGTAATATAATACAGGCCTTGACTAATGCCATCTTCTGGTCTTTCTTGCTATAGTTCCAAGTCAAGTGTTTGTAATAGCATCATTCTAGCATGTCCCCTGCTTCCAGGGTTCAGATAGGTGTTTTGCTCTTAAAATCTTTCTTTTTCTGCTTTAATGGTGTTTATAGACATCTAACAATGTAATTTAAAATGTCAGCAACTGCTCTGAATACGGGAAACAAATCCCACACAAAGATTTCCATTCTTGCTGTCTGTTCTGTCTATGCCCAGAGCAAGACATGGACAGCTGTCCCCATTGTGCCCACTTCAACCTAAGAACAATCTGGCATGATACAGAAAATCTCTGAAACTGTCTTGCTCAGAAGTAGCTGTATGCTTGGTCTCATTCTGCCATTGCCTCTGACAGCATTTTAAATGCAAACTTTGGAGAAGAGACATAGGGAGAATCAAAAGGAAGCTGACAAACAGCTTTTCAGAGTCCACAGGTTTTTTTATGCCTGATAACACTGAGATCAGAGAGAGATACATTTGCTGCCCCTGTACTCAGAGTTGGTTTCCGCTGAAGCCTCAAGCTTGACCATGTTGGAAGCCACAGTTCTGTCTGCTTCTGTTATGTCTTCTTGGGCAGAATCTGCAGAGCAGTAGGCAGGCCCAGGGGCCTGTTTGAGGGCCACAGATATTGATGCCCGAATCACTATTAGTGAAATGGATGGAGGTATCCCAAGGTTACTCGTTTAAGATGAGGTTTGTGGGGCTTATATAGAGGTTTCAGGCATCCACTCATGATCCAAGATCCCAAAGTGGCTACCAACATCCTGCTGAGGCCCCACATATCCAAACCCAAATGGATGACAGTTTGCCACAGCAAAGGCTGAATGGTACACCACCACATGCGACTACCAAGACTACATCACAAGACCGTTCCAGCTGTTCTGGAATTTCATGATTTTTTTTTTTTAATCCAGACAGCTAGCCCTGAAGTTACATGTAGTGTTGGGTCCTCCTACTATCAGGAAGAAAATGGACCTCACCCAAGAGGAAGATTCTGACACCCCTGTTTCAGAGATGGATGAGCTGCCTTTTAAATACAGATCCCTTTCATCCTTTGAATCTGACACTAGTTAGACGTCTTTGCACACTGAAGGAAGCCTTCAGTTGGAAAGCAAAGGAGTTCTAATAGGTCCAGCTAAGATACAGGGACTTTATGAGCCTGCCTGCCTGCGTTAAGCACTTCCTGTATACCTCTGGTTTTAGAAGATTTTGAACCAGTCCGACTTTCATGCCTAAAGTGGTAACAGAACTGTCCTAAACCAAGGCCATTCACCTAGCCATCTTTTTTCAAAATCCTAAGAACAAGGAAAATATTTTACATTCTTTGAATGGCAACTGAGATTTTACTTGGCTAAGACAAAATTAATATGAAACCCAGACCAGCTGTTTGTTTCATGTGCAAATATCAAGGAAGGGAAGGAAGCTTGGAAATATACAGATACTAGCTAAATGGCTAGCCTACTTATATGTATTTTTGTTCTTCCTTTTATGGTAAAACTGTTCTTGGCAATGTCATTACCCATTCAGCTGAATCCACTATAGCTACCATGCCTTTCCTCAGGGGATGCAAAAACACAAGCTTCTGGAAATAGCTAATCAGTCATCTGTCCATACCACCTCTAAACACTGTGCAACTTAGATTATGTGGCCATGGCCATCCTTCGGGGTCTGCTGTTTTCACAACCTAAGTAAGCATGACTCTAGAGTGACTTTCATTACTAGGTTTACTAATAATAATAAAGAAATTATTAAAATAATACGAAGTAATTGTCATGTACTTACTATAGATCCCCATACTGTCATGATAGTAGGTGAGACACCAAGCTTCACCTATAGGAATAGCAAGAACTTAGAGGCTATTGTGTATTGATCATGGGCATTTAGATACTAGGCAACCTCAGAGACATTTTAGGACTTTTGGTACCTTTCCATGTGGTAAATGTAATATGTGTGGAATGACTAATGACACTCAGGTGTTTTTACATCCCACGTTGGAATATTGAGTTTAAACCTAGGTTTTTGTTGCTTCTTGTGATGATGTTAATCTTATATATTTAGCTACTTGTGATCAGTGTCAGGCCTTTTATGTAGGCATGACAACAAGGAGGCTTAAAGATAGATCTATAATCATGTATATGATATCAGGAAGTTGAACCAACAAAATGCTTTGGCTAAACACGTAATGGCTTATGAAGGCCATAGGTTTAAATTTAGGGTGTTACAGTTAGTGACCCCTAATAAGAGAGGGGGACATAATATGAACCATTTGGAGACTATAGAACTCCAGTGGATTTTTAAGTTATGAGCACATCAGGATCCAGGGCTCAATCAGTTTATAACCATTAAACCTATTCTTGAAGCACGTAGACTTAGATAAAATAATAAAACTTTTATGGGCATAAGTGCAATAGAAGGATAATGGGACAGGGTAGTAGTATAAGTCTCATATACATTTTTTTATTTATTTATCAAGCTTAATATTTATATATATCATTATATTTTTTGAAAATAATTAGTTATTATTAGTTAATAAATATTGATTTTATTAGTATAAATTATTATGAGTTTATGAACATATTTGGAGATTTTTACATTATGCTGTTGTAGTATTCATACCTCAAAAAATATATGGAAATATATGTTTAATTTATCCACCTTTATATACATTTCATGTATTTCCATGTGTTTTCATATGTTATTGTACATACATTGTTCATTATATACGTTAGTTATTCAGTATATTTTTTATATTTTTAGTCAGATATCCTGACACATATATTGATATATATTCATGTAATTTTTAAGGAATCAAGTAGTTGTAGATATAGGATATTGCTGAGGTCACTGCAGTTGTGAAGTTGATTTTTGTTAATATTTTACATATGTATGAAATAAATATATGAAATATATATATTTTATATGATATTTAAGATTGTCAGTATAGTCTACAATTGTTTTATTATTGTTATTGTTATAATATTATTATTTCAAAGCATTTTTAACTGTCCTAGTTCAGTAGCTCAATGCTACATTTTAAGAGCACTGAATCATGAAGATATGTAGGAATTCTTAGTTTTTAGTATGGTTCTGAACTGATTGAATGATTGTTTAATTAGATGATTATGTTCAAGGTGGTTGCAGGATTTTTTAAGATTGGTTGTCCTATAAAAAGTGAGGTTTTGGGAATGTTTTTGAGATCTGATGAAGCTTACCTTGGCAGTACGTGAAAGCGCTCATCCTTTGCATATATAATAAAACTTCTTTGTTTTTCGTGGTGGTCCTTACTCGTTTTGTCTTTTCATTTTCACAACCTACTTAGGGCCAGCCACCTAATACTTATTGAGTTCTGGAATTCTTCCCAAATGTCTTGACTGCAGTAGTGACTAATGATAAACATAGTACAGTTATGTTAGGAACTTACCATAATTATAAATGTTGGAGTATATTCTCTGTCATGGTCCTTACTTCCCACCCACCATTACCTGTGTCTTTCCCTTTTTTTCTCTCGCTGTCTCTGTCTCTCTCTCTCTCTCTCTTTCTTTTTGCTTCTTGGGGTTGGGGTGAGGAACCCTCATCACCTTATATCGCACCTTCCATCTACTCACTTTTAAGCACCCTCCTCCTCCTAGTCTCACCTAGAACCCATAATAGCAGATGGGTCTTGTAGTAAGGTCATTACTGTCTGCATTCCCCCAGGGCTTTCTGAAGACTTAGCACAAACCTCCTGGGTCAGATGAGTAAGAAATCTTTAAAGGTGGCATTTGTTGATGCCCCTGTTATACTACCAATGGGGCTAGGTGTTCTGTTTTGGAATGTTTCATAACATGTACTAACAGAAGCTGCATGCCTTTGAACTCAGAATCTAGATAATGCAAGAATTTATGCTGACAGGGTACTGGAGAAAATGACAGCCCTTATCCACTGCAAAGGACTCTTTAGAAGATCGCCTGATATAAGGAGTACTAACATGCCTTTTATTTTGTGACCATTAGCACACACCTTAACCAAGGTGCAGGAGGCAGTGCCTTCATTTATGAATGTTACAGTTTAGCTTATTGAAAAGACAGGGGTGATGATCATGTAATCTACTTCTGGAGTCATTGTCTGACTTTTAAGGGTGCTATGCTGATATAAATGTACTGCATGGTGTGTATGTTACTGTACTTTATATGAAGTACATTTCTCTTTCTTGTGCAACTGTATTTTGTCCTTCCTGCAGTTACTGCAGCTTGGATCTTTCTCTAAAACCTGTTTACCATGTAGGGACAGCTTTTGTTTTATAAAGTTAAGAGAGAAACTGTGTATTTATTTAGTTTATGAATTCAGTTTATTTTTTAAATGCTGCCTTTGTTTGTTTACAGGATTTATCAAATACAAAACCAGGCACCTCATCTGCTCCTTTCACGATCAATGCCCATCAAAGTGAGATTGCATGTGTGGCTGTGAATCAGCAAGGTACAGTAGTGGCATCAGCTTCCAAGAAAGGTACATTAATCCGTCTGTTTGATACTCAGACAAGGGAAAAGTTGGTGGAGCTCCGCAGAGGGACTGACCCTGCCACACTTTATTGGTATGTATATTCTGTTTGGTCAGGAAGATGGTCATGCAGATGAGCAAAGGAAGCTCCTTCTGTTTAGTTTTGAGAGGACATTTGTAGAGTATTGAGAGTATGTGATAATATTGACTCAACCATGTTGCTTTACGTTGATGTAGTGGGAGGAAGTTGATTACCAATTACTGTCATGACTATTTTTGAGCAGTAACAGTCTCGCTTTTTAAGAGCTGATAAGCTAGCTGATTCAGTAGAAGACTTAGGAGTCAGAAATAACATTTATATACCCACACCACATATTTCTCTCCCTTGCCAGATAAATGTTTCTTGAAGTGTTGCCTCTCTGAACAGTAAGAAGCATGCATGTCATTTTCTGCTTTAACCTCTGTAGACACAGTAAAATGTTGCTTTCAGATGAGTTATACTAATCAAGCTGTGATTTAATATATATTTTAAGTGGTTTAGACAGTTGTACACATTGTAGATGGTATCTGTCCTCTCTTACTCATGATGTTTCCAAGAAACTTAGGAAGAAGTCACAGCTGAGGGCACAAAACATGCCTGGAAATGCCCATGGCAGTGATTAAATGACAATGCTGCTCAGTGCAGAACTGGAGTATGCAAGAGCTATTTTTCCCCTGTATGCAAGATAAGTATAGAAAAATAAATATATCATTGACAGAAGTACTTCTTATAAAAGAATACTTGTACAAGTTATAGGGATCTACATTATATTGTTGAAAAACCACTTACGTGAAATTCACAATGTCAAGACCACTTTGCTGAAATGACACGTTTTTGAACACCCGGAACATCGCAATTTCACTCCAAGAAGTGAACCACTTGTTCAACAATACAAAAAACAAACCGAAGCAATTAAAGCCCATCCATATGAGGAGCTTCATCCCCCACCCCCACCCATCCATGTGGGGGGCTGCAGCCCTCACACTCCGCCTAACTAAATATACCAACTCCGAGATCATACATTAGCAGAGAAAAGAGCAGAGTTCACCATGATGGCCAGTGGTTTGTTTCCCAGAGTGAAATTATAATGTTCCAAGTGTTCGATAACATGCCATTACGGCAAAGTGGTCTCAACATTGTGAATTTTGTGTAAATGTTTTTTCGATAATATAAAGTAAACCCATATATAAATTTATATATATATATATATATATATATATATATATATATATATGTGTGTGTATGTACGTGCACACATATATAACATGTATATAATGTCACATACTAGCGCGCGCACACACGCACAAATAAATAAGCAAAACTTGATCTTTCTTTTAACTTTCTTACAGTATGCTTTTGTAGAGGAAGGCTCAAAGCTTCTGCATGCATAGAGTGAATAAGGCAGTTAGTAATTCTCTGAAATGTGCAGTTGTTTTCATAAGAATTAATTATATTCACCAGAATGTTCGTGATTTCCCTCTAATCATTCTAGCAAGTTTACAGCTCATGGTACTTGGTCATAAGTTATACCAGAAGGCATACCCACCTAAAAGAACAAAAAAGTTTATTAGGGTGTAGAATTTATTTGAAATGGAAACAGCAGAGTAGAGGATTTTTCGAGATATATTTGTACCAAATAGAATACTTTGCATGTACTTTGTTATCCTTTCAAAATTTTTCAGTGCTGGATTTACATCATTTTCCTTACAACTTTAGTTGATTTGGTAGATATTTAAGACAGTTCTCAGCTTTCAGATGTAACTAGAAATGCTTAATTCAACAATTTGTGCTGAGATTAAAAGGCAAAATATGTTGCAGCAGCATAACAGTTGATAAACAGAAAAATAATATTTGTATTGTAAATGATAACATTACAACTTTGTTAAAAATTGCTTTAAAAAGTCATATTCTTATTAGCACGGGAAGTATTTTCATTATATACGAAGTATTGCACAGTTAAATAAACAGGTGCAAGTGTGACTTTCACTCAAAACACTGTGTTTCTGAATGAAACATTTTCCTGTATTTTGGCAGTGTCCATAGATTGGGTAATGTGTAATGCAGTCTTTTTTTTTTAATCATCAGGATATGTGCACTGTCAGGGACCAACCAGAATCCTTTTGAGAGAGCTTTTTTCCAGATTATGATATTGTATATTTTTAGTAAGTAAGAGTGTAACTGGGAAACAAACATCCTTGCTAGCAGCAAGTGAACAGAGAACTGCTTATGTTACTGAACAGAGAGAGAGGGAGATGTTTTGGTGAAGACAAGTATTGCAGAAGTGAACTTTTTGGTGTAGTGTTCTAACAGCTGGTGAGGAGAGAAATTGATCTTGGTTAGACAGAACAGAGATTTTTGGGAGTAATGCTTATCCCTGTTACTGATATAAATGCTTGCCACTTGTGATAGGACTTGGATTGAATTTGAAGTTCATGTGTGTTAGATCCAGCAGGTCCTGAGTATGTATTTTGTGAATGATGGAGCTTTGTTAAGAGTAGGTGAGTGAAACTGTGCATGTAGGCCTTTCCACACATCCAGTTGTCATCTCAAGATGCTATTCTTTGAGGTGAGGCTACTGTGCTTTATTATCTGACTTGTGGAAAATGGAATTCAAGCCACACCCCTTGAAGAAGGAAAACCTTCTGAGCTAGCCATTTCCAGCTGCTTCATAAGTGACCATATGTGCCTCTGAACCCAGCTGTCAAGTGGTAATATAGTTTTAATGCAGTGATAGCCTGATGCCATTAACTTTGTAGCATTTATAAACATGCTGTCCCTTCCACCCATTGTTCGAGTCCAGCTGTCAAAGTAGCAGTGCTTTATGGGCATTTGTGAGATTGCCATTATTACTGGAGCATTAAAAAGGAAGAAATTCAAAATTCATCACCCATTTTGCATTTTGTCCTCATTTAAACTTTGTCTTCTTTTTGCCATTGGACCTCAAACCCATTGGGTTCAACTATCCTCTTAACATGCAGTGCTTCAGAATCACTTCCATCTCCTATATTGATTGATTAGGGAGACAAACCTGTGGCTTGAGTGTAGTCATGCTTTCAGTTACCTCTAGACAGGCATCTCTTCCCATAGTGTGGATCAAAAGGCTGTCTTTCAGCAATTTAGCCCCCAAAAATGGTTTGTAGGTTACTTAAATTGTAGTTCCAGGGCTACTCAAAGAACATTTTCTCAAACCATGGCTTCCTCAACACATAAGTCTCATCATACTTGAAACTGGCAGTAAACTTTCACAGCTCCAGCTTCAGTTACAGGACAGATTCAGTATGATTTGCAACTGGACCCAAAATAAAACGTGGCTTATCAACACCTTAAAAATCAAGCATCATGATCTTTGGAGTACCCCAAAAGATTCCCAGGAGCATCAGTGTTGTTGATGCAGACAGTAGCAGAAGCAACTTTCCAGTTATGACAGAACAAAAATACACTTGCCTCATCCTTGACACTGTCCTTCTCTAAACACACAGACCTTAGTATAAAGAAAGCACTCTTACAGCTAAAATTGTGGAATCAGATATGCCAGTTATTTATAGCACTCTCCCACCAAGCTATTAAAAGGAATGTATTAATTGCAAAGTTTGAAGTGTGGTCTTTCATTAGTAACTTTACACTCAAGCACACATGCATAAAAATATAAACAGCAATTAAACAGTCTAGAGATTTGCAGTACTTAGTGACCAGAAAACCCATCATGGCTTACTCTTATCCGAGGTGAGATGGCTACCAGTGAATGAAAGAGCTAATCTACTCATTGCCCCCCCCCCCCCATTAAAGTCCAAGTTGAAAATCAGACTCCACAGCTATGCACTGAGGGATTTAAATGAGGTTACCCTTTCCCTGTTTAGACCCAAATTTCAGCTGGTTATTGGCAAAAGGACATTTACAAAACTTGCACATTCCATGTGGAACTAACTCCCAATAGAAATCAGGGAATAAGATAGCTATGCTCAAAAGTAAGCTGAAAGAGACCCTTCTTAAGGAATGCACTTGTGCTTGCTGCAAAGAAAATGGTTAAGCACACAAAGGAAATATCTTCAAGCACATTGCCACAATATTGATGTTCTGTACAGCATTCATCCTGCAGTCACTTTTACCTTCCTCAATATGCTTTTTATAATTCTTTCTGCTTTGACTTCAAAACTTGTAATTTTTAAACAAGAAATATCTTTATTGAATTATCACTTATGACATAGGCAACCATACATTTATATAAATGAAAACAAGATATATTGACATATTTTCAGTTTCAAACATTATACATCATCTGTAATCTTCTACGCAGTCATTGTCAGTCAAGCATTTCATCGCTCATCCATTTCCTGCCTTCCATTAAACCTCATTCCGCCTCCAAAACATTGTTCTGCTTTGTATTCTTACAATTCCCATTTTTCTATTTAATTTGCTCGTACGCTTTTCTAAAGATCCCACTTTCAGTTCATTTATCTCTGTTACTATATTCACCTCTTTTAGTACGGTTGGTTTTGACACTAATTTCCATTTTCTAGTAACTGCTTTTTTTGGCAGCCACCAGAATTAAACTCAGCAAGGCTTTACTATGTCTAGGGAATTCCAGTTCTGTGTTACACCTCAAAAAATAATTTCCATAGTTGCACCAATTTGCTCACTCAATATTTCTGGCAATATAGTTGCAGGGAATTTTTAAAGGCTGCCAACTTGTTACACTCCCAAAAATATGTTCCCAGTTACCTCTTTCTTCATCACACCTCCAACATTTGCAGTCTACCAGAGGAAAAATTCTTTGGAGTCTGTTTGCAGTGCAAAAATATCTATGCAAACATTTTCACACAGATATCCTAATCTTCTAGACTTTGTTGCAAATCCTCCCATTGTTTCTTTGTCAATTGCTTATCCAGTCTCTCTTCCGAATCCTTTCTAACCTCATCTGATTGATTGCTATAGTTATCATGCAATATTTGGTATGCCCTACTAATTATCCCTTTTTAACAGCAACTTCTGTTCAAGATTCAACTAAAAACTCTACTAATGCTGCTGTTTCACTTAGGATCCCCCTATCCCTTTCTCTTTGCTTTGCAATCTCAAGCTTGCAGTCCAAATGAATTGTTAGACTCTTCCAATTCTGTTACCTTTCCCTCTCTCATTATTTGCTTCCAATATCTTCGTTCCTTTGCCAGTTTTCTCCAATAAATTTCGGCCCCCTCTTGCCTATTCCCCGTACCCACATCCAAAATCCCATTCACTCATTACTCGAGCTTTCCCCTGTTTCATCATCATCCCTTTCCTCTTTGTTTTATAGCTTTTTGCCTGGGCTATGTTTAGGAGCCTTAATTGGGTAGCTCTGAGATACTCCTTCAAATCAGGTAATTCCATACCACCTTGTTATATTGGAAGGATCAACCTATCCCACTTGACTCTTGCCCTCTTCCCCACTTAGATAAAATCTTTAAACTCTTTATTAATTGATATTCACAACTTTTCATCTGGTTGATAAAATTTGCCTGACCTGTGTATCAAATTATAGGGTCTAAAACATTTTCACTGCTTGTATCTTGCTATCCATATCCATAAAACAGAACTTCTAATTTTCAGTTTTTATATTATCTTTTGTTTAGCCTCTTCCTACATATCCTTATCTGCTGTAGCAGAATCTTTTTTTTTAATCTGTACTCCTAAGTGCTTCATTTTATCATGTCCCCATAAATATGGGTATTGCTGAACTAATTTGTGTGTTAGTACATAGTTTACAGCTATTGTCTTTCTTTTATCTTCATTATTTTTGTATCCTGAAGAGACCTGAAACTATCTCCAAATGTTCCATAACACTGAAATGTCCTTTTCTGCTTTTATCAGGTACAGAATAATGTCATCTGCAAATAAAGCCAACTTTTCTTATTTACCATGCAAGTTATATCCTTGAATTTCTGAGTCCCTTATTTTCTTTGCCAGTAGTTCTAAGTAAAATGCAAGTAAAGGGGAAAGAAGACACCGCTGTCTGGTCCCTCTGCTCAAACAGAACTTTTCAGAGAAGCCCCACACACACACACACACTTTAATTTTCACCTATCATATATCATTCATATAGCTTCTTAATCAACCTTATTATTTTATCGGGTCCCTTTCAGAAGCTTTAGTTTTCAGAAACTCAAAATTCATATTGTCGAGATGGTATGATCGAATTCCCAAAAACTCAAAGCTTTTGAATGGAGATCACGGTAAGGATTGGAGAATTGACCCTTTTCCACACTGTAGTGTAATGTTGGAGTTGGCATATATGACATGCAGGGGTGTGGGTGTATAGAGGTGCTTGCCCCACTATAAAAATATAGAAAAAAATGTAGATTTTTGTTGTTTTTTGAAGTATGAGTTTTCAGAAACTCAGTCATATTGTCTCAACAATATGAATTTCGAGTTTCTGAAAACTCGAGCTTCTGACATAGATCCATTTTATCTGGGAATGCATATGATTCTGTTGCCCTACTTTTAAAATCCCAACTTACTCTGTCAGATGTTTTATCTGTGTCAAGAACCATCAGCAGTGGTATTTTCTTACATTCTGCTTCCCTCTGGGTCATTGTTGTTCTATTTATGTTGTCAAATGTCTGCCTCCCCCCAACAAAACCACATTGATCCATGTCTATCAGTTTTGGCATCTCCTTTGCCATTCATTTAGCCATTGTAGACATAAACACTTCATAGTCGTGGTTTAGAATCAAAATGAGCCTATATGAAGCTGGATATGATGTGTCTTTATCATCTATAGTTAGCACAGTCACCACAGGTTTCTTCCAGGGTGTTAGTGCTTCTCCTCCTTTTTAAAGTACTGTTAAATGAAACATTCCAAATCTTTATCACTTTCTCTCCTCCTAGCTTTCAGACTTCCACAGCAATACCATCTATGCCTGGAGTCCTTCCTCTGAATTAGTTATGCATCACTATTTTATCTCATCTCCTCCTATCCTAACCGTTACTAATTGAGCTTCATCTACTTCTAACCTTGGCATATTTCATTCTTACATAAACATTTCCATTTGTACTTTTTATTTCCACATTTCTCTGCTTTTCAGATTTACATAAAATTTCTGAAATATTTCTAATTTCTTTATAGGATGTCTGTCTGTTTTCCTTGTTTTAGGCTTTGTAGGCTTGGCAACAACCCTTTTTACTTTCTGTTGCCTGAGTCATTGTGCACGAAGCCTTTGTGCTCCGTAGTTATTATCAAAAACAGTTGCTTAACAGTAATATTTAGTGTTATCCAGGTAGTCCCTTATTCTTTCTTTAGCACTCTGAAGTTGTGCCTTTTTGTTCTGTGTGATTCCCCATATTTTGTAATACTTTAACCTTTGTCAGTCCCTCTAAATAATTCTTATTGCTTCTTAACCATCTCTCTTTTATTTCTACCCTATCCTTTTTACATTCCATTTTCATTTTATCCCATTCCCTAGCTATATTTTCTGAAAAATTTTTTATCTTCCCTAATAACTCCTGAATAATTTCCACTACTCGTTCCTTAAATTCCTTTCTTTTTAACAGATAGATGGGGAAGCACCAGTGTCCCATTTTTGTTTCATTACCCTGCATTTTTACTTTATTTAGTTTTGGCCTGTAATCGGAAATGGATATTGAATGCTTATCAAAACTTTCAATTAAATACACTTGTTCCTGTGAAATAGGATTTCTGTCTAGCCTAGCCCAATTTTTATCTCCTTGGGAAAAATATGTAACTTCTCTCTGAGCTCCTACTACTGAATTCTCATCTTCGATACCAAATATTTTCACAATTTTCTTCAAAAGTCTACCCACTGTTGTTATAGTTTCTCTTCTAGGCTCCCCAGATGCATCTTCACTATTGCAAATCAAATTCCATTCCCACCCTACAAGTAATATTCCATACTGAAAGCTGATTACTTCTCCCATAATTTTCATTAGCTCCATTGTAGCAGTTTTAGGAGGAATATAATGACATGCCAACATAATCCTACTCCCCTGCCAGTAACCTCGTACTACTACAAATCTGCCATTATTTTCTTTTTTCCTCTTGAGCTCCTCTAGCAATTAATACAAGTTACCCCCTTTTCCTTTGCCCCAGATATTCCACTGAATAAACATCCTGAAATCTTTTCTGTATCAAATTCACATGCTCACTTCTTTCCAAATGTGTTTCCTGTAACATAGCAGTTTGCACTTTGCATTTTTAATATAGTTGACTGTATTTTCTTTTTTTGTATATACCCATGAGACCATTCAGATTTAAAGGTAATATGGAAACTGTCATTATAATAAGAAGTTATTATTCCCACCTGTTATGTATAACAGCTTTTTTAAATGTCTAGTTTTAGCTTTTATATTACATTTGAACTTTTGTACAGTTGTTTGATGTATCAATTTGAACCTATGTCAGATCTTACAAGACTCTTTGTTTTAATGAAAACCCTCAAGCAAAAAAAAACAGTGCTAGAACACCTGCAGAACCTGTTAATGTAATACAAACACACAGTACTATTTGATATCTTCAAATAGTAAAGTTTAACTTTCATAATAGGAACAATTAGCCCTAATTAACAGCTACACTGACAGGCTTGAATTTACCTATAATAAAGTTTATCCATGCTAAGTCTCATAGTACAACCTGTGTTTCTTCTTGCATGAAGTGCTGTGTTTTTATCTTATCTTTATTTCTCTCCCAGGTGTAGAAAACAACTTGAATGCATTCAGAAAAAACATTATATTTTAGCTATTGAAAGGAAAGAGCATTCAGTTTTTATTGCCTCTATCATCTTGCCTCCATAGAAACATGAGAACTAGAGACATAGTTGCCTTTAGCTATAAGCTTCTCATGTTGCACTGTGAACATTTATTCACTAGAGGAAAACTTTTCATCATATTCAGTGTTCCTTTATTTCCTTGCTTCCCCTTAAAATCTGTTTAGGTCAAGCCAAAGGCCTTAATCCAGTCATTCCCCTCTGGAAAAGTAATAAAAAGCATATCAGTTTTATTTATATCATGCTCTTTTGTCCAGGCATTCTTCACTTTTTACATTGCAGTGCCTACATTTCTTAAAACTGAACAAGAAGGAGGAGGAAAAAGGGCACCTTTTTACTTTCCTGTCTCTATTACACACAAAAATAACTGAAAAAGCTTTACTTTATAATATTCAGTGTGTATGTCGTGTTTTATAAAAATACTGTTAAGAACAAAAATTGTTTTACTTAGTTACCTATTTCCTTTATCTTTCTCCTCCCTGTAATGTTCTTCTAAACGTTAACACAATATGCTTTGAAGTCCCTACAAGTTTACCAAAGTCAAAAAATTCCAATATTTCCAGGATGTTCTTCGTGTTTCACTGTTGCAGTCATCACATTTAGGTTATCTGCTTGCAGTAGCCCTCAGTCGGCCTGATTGTCAAAGTCTTGGGCCCTGCAACGGTTGCTGTCTCATCTTGCGTGATCTCAGGTAGTCAGGGATATAAAGCATGCAGCCGACACCATTACATCAGTCTTTCTTGCCGTGTGGTGCCCAAAGCAGAAGCAGTTCGCAAGTGCTGGTCAGCCAACTCCTGAAATTTTTGTTTTCGAGTTTCAGAACCAAATTCTTCAACTAAAGGTAAGTACCCCATTGGGGAACTTTTTCTTGCTCTAAACCGATGTCAGTAAAAGTCAGTAATTGTATTTCTTGTGGAAAGCAAATACCTCATAAAGATTTTCATTCGTACTGTATTCCTTGCCTAGGCCCTGACCACGACGTACCTCCCTGTTGGTTTTGTGCCTTATTTAAGCAACAAATTATTCATCGTCATATTTACTCTTCTAAATATTTTGGTACTCTGTTCAGTTATCCAGATACGTCTTCGGTAAGCCATCCGACTACCGACATTCAGAAAAAATGCAAAGATAAAGACAGAGATTGGCTGCCTAGGTCCAAATTTGCCGACAACGCTTCTCTTAAGC